>NC_090729.1:9347350-9359850 GCF_036898095.1 Palaemon carinicauda
GGTTGATTTCAATTCTAAGTACAAAATACCTGAATTCGACAGGTATAAGTACAGAAGAATTGTCATTGACTTTTATCCTTCTTCGTGGCCAAGTGGCTTAGTCACTGTCTATACAGGCTTGCCGACCAGGGTTCGATTCCCGGCCGGAGCCAAGCTCTTGTCTTTGTGTGATTTCGCCTGGGGCTCTGATCCCGAGGTTGTTAAGAGAATCCAGACATTAATGTATCAAAAATATATATGGCTTATTTGAATATGAAAACACGTAAAAATGTGCAAAATTTATCATTAATTGAATGCCAAGTAACAAACTACCAATTAGCTACGATGGTGAGGATGGGTTGATTTCAATTCTAAGTACAAAATACCTGAATTCGACAGGTATAAGTACAGAAGAATTGTCATTGACTTTTATCCTTCTTCGTGGCCAAGTGGCTTAGTCACTGTCTATACAGGCTTGCCGACCAGGGTTCGATTCCCGGCCGGAGCCAAGCTCTTGTCTTTGTGTGATTTCGCCTGGGGCTCTGATCCCGAGGTTGTTAAGAGAATCCAGACATTAATGTATCAAAAATATATATGGCTTATTTGAATATGAAAAACACGTAAAAATGTGCAAAATTTATCATTAATTGAATGCCAAGTAACAAACTACCAATTAGCTACGATGGTGAGGATGGGTTGATTTCAATTCTAAGTACAAAATACCTGAATTCGACAGGTATAAGTACAGAAGAATTGTCATTGACTTTTATCCTTCTTCGTGGCCAAGTGGCTTAGTCACTGTCTATACAGGCTTGCCGACCAGGGTTCGATTCCCGGCCGGAGCCAAGCTCTTGTCTTTGTGTGATTTCGCCTGGGGCTCTGATCCCGAGGTTGTTAAGAGAATCCAGACATTAATGTATCAAAAATATATATGGCTTATTTGAATATGAAAAACACGTAAAAATGTGCAAAATTTATCATTAATTGAATGCCAAGTAACAAACTACCAATTAGCTACGATGGTGAGGATGGGTTGATTTCAATTCTAAGTACAAAATACCTGAATTCGACAGGTATAAGTACAGAAGAATTGTCATTGACTTTTATCCTTCTTCGTGGCCAAGTGGCTTAGTCACTGTCTATACAGGCTTGCCGACCAGGGTTCGATTCCCGGCCGGAGCCAAGCTCTTGTCTTTGTGTGATTTCGCCTGGGGCTCTGATCCCGAGGTTGTTAAGAGAATCCAGACATTAATGTATCAAAAATATATATGGCTTATTTGAATATGAAAAACACGTAAAAATGTGCAAAATTTATCATTAATTGAATGCCAAGTAACAAACTACCAATTAGCTACGATGGTGAGGATGGGTTGATTTCAATTCTAAGTACAAAATACCTGAATTCGACAGGTATAAGTACAGAAGAATTGTCATTGACTTTTATCCTTCTTCGTGGCCAAGTGGCTTAGTCACTGTCTATACAGGCTTGCCGACCAGGGTTCGATTCCCGGCCGGAGCCAAGCTCTTGTCTTTGTGTGATTTCGCCTGGGGCTCTGATCCCGAGGTTGTTAAGAGAATCCAGACATTAATGTATCAAAAATATATATGGCTTATTTGAATATGAAAAACACGTAAAAATGTGCAAAATTTATCATTAATTGAATGCCAAGTAACAAACTACCAATTAGCTACGATGGTGAGGATGGGTTGATTTCAATTCTAAGTACAAAATACCTGAATTCGACAGGTATAAGTACAGAAGAATTGTCATTGACTTTTATCCTTCTTCGTGGCCAAGTGGCTTAGTCACTGTCTATACAGGCTTGCCAACCAGGGTTCGATTCCGGCCGGAGCCAAGCTCTTGTCTTTGTGTGATTTCGCCTGGGGCTCTGATCCCGAGGTTGTTAAGAGAATCCAGACATTAATGTATCAAAAATATATATGGCTTATTTGAATATGAAAAACACGTAAAATGTGCAAAATTTATCATTAATTGAATGCCAAGTAACAAACTACCAATTAGCTACGATGGTGAGGATGGGTTGATTTCAATTCTAAGTACAAAATACCTGAATTCGACAGGTATAAGTACAGAAGAATTGTCATTGACTTTTATCCTTCTTCGTGGCCAAGTGGCTTAGTCACTGTCTATACAGGCTTGCCGACCAGGGTTCGATTCCCGGCCGGAGCCAAGCTCTTGTCTTTGTGTGATTTCGCCTGGGGCTCTGATCCCGAGGTTGTTAAGAGAATCCAGACATTAATGTATCAAAAATATATATGGCTTATTTGAATATGAAAAACACGTAAAAATGTGCAAAATTTATCATTAATTGAATGCCAAGTAACAAACTACCAATTAGCTACGATGGTGAGGATGGGTTGATTTCAATTCTAAGTACAAAATACCTGAATTCGACAGGTATAAGTACAGAAGAATTGTCATTGACTTTTATCCTTCTTCGTGGCCAAGTGGCTTAGTCACTGTCTATACAGGCTTGCCGACCAGGGTTCGATTCCCGGCCGGAGCCAAGCTCTTGTCTTTGTGTGATTTCGCCTGGGGCTCTGATCCCGAGGTTGTTAAGAGAATCCAGACATTAATGTATCAAAAATATATATGGCTTATTTGAATATGAAAAACACGTAAAAATGTGCAAAATTTATCATTAATTGAATGCCAAGTAACAAACTACCAATTAGCTACGATGGTGAGGATGGGTTGATTTCATTCTAAGTACAAAATACCTGAATTCGACAGGTATAAGTACAGAAGAATTGTCATTGACTTTTATCCTTCTTCGTGGCCAAGTGGCTTAGTCACTGTCTATACAGGCTTGCCGACCAGGGTTCGATTCCCGGCCGGAGCCAAGCTCTTGTCTTTGTGTGATTTCGCCTGGGGCTCTGATCCCGAGGTTGTTAAGAGAATCCAGACATTAATGTATCAAAAATATATATGGCTTATTTGAATATGAAAAACACGTAAAAATGTGCAAAATTTATCATTAATTGAATGCCAAGTAACAAACTACCAATTAGCTACGATGGTGAGGATGGGTTGATTTCAATTCTAAGTACAAAATACCTGAATTCGACAGGTATAAGTACAGAAGAATTGTCATTGACTTTTATCCTTCTTCGTGGCCAAGTGGCTTAGTCACTGTCTATACAGGCTTGCCGACCAGGGTTCGATTCCCGGCCGGAGCCAAGCTCTTGTCTTTGTGTGATTTCGCCTGGGGCTCTGATCCCGAGGTTGTTAAGAGAATCCAGACATTAATGTATCAAAAATATATATGGCTTATTTGAATATGAAAAACACGTAAAAATGTGCAAAATTTATCATTAATTGAATGCCAAGTAACAAACTACCAATTAGCTACGATGGTGAGGATGGGTTGATTTCAATTCTAAGTACAAAATACCTGAATTCGACAGGTATAAGTACAGAAGAATTGTCATTGACTTTTATCCTTCTTCGTGGCCAAGTGGCTTAGTCACTGTCTATACAGGCTTGCCGACCAGGGTTCGATTCCCGGCCGGAGCCAAGCTCTTGTCTTTGTGTGATTTCGCCTGGGGCTCTGATCCCGAGGTTGTTAAGAGAATCCAGACATTAATGTATCAAAAATATATATGGCTTATTTGAATATGAAAAACACGTAAAAATGTGCAAAATTTATCATTAATTGAATGCCAAGTAACAAACTACCAATTAGCTACGATGGTGAGGATGGGTTGATTTCAATTCTAAGTACAAAATACCTGAATTCGACAGGTATAAGTACAGAAGAATTGTCATTGACTTTTATCCTTCTTCGTGGCCAAGTGGCTTAGTCACTGTCTATACAGGCTTGCCGACCAGGGTTCGATTCCCGGCCGGAGCCAAGCTCTTGTCTTTGTGTGATTTCGCCTGGGGCTCTGATCCCGAGGTTGTTAAGAGAATCCAGACATTAATGTATCAAAAATATATATGGCTTATTTGAATATGAAAAACACGTAAAAATGTGCAAAATTTATCATTAATTGAATGCCAAGTAACAAACTACCAATTAGCTACGATGGTGAGGATGGGTTGATTTCAATTCTAAGTACAAAATACCTGAATTCGACAGGTATAAGTACAGAAGAATTGTCATTGACTTTTATCCTTCTTCGTGGCCAAGTGGCTTAGTCACTGTCTATACAGGCTTGCCGACCAGGGTTCGATTCCCGGCCGGAGCCAAGCTCTTGTCTTTGTGTGATTTCGCCTGGGGCTCTGATCCCGAGGTTGTTAAGAGAATCCAGACATTAATGTATCAAAAATATATATGGCTTATTTGAATATGAAAAACACGTAAAAATGTGCAAAATTTATCATTAATTGAATGCCAAGTAACAAACTACCAATTAGCTACGATGGTGAGGATGGGTTGATTTCAATTCTAAGTACAAAATACCTGAATTCGACAGGTATAAGTACAGAAGAATTGTCATTGACTTTTATCCTTCTTCGTGGCCAAGTGGCTTAGTCACTGTCTATACAGGCTTGCCGACCAGGGTTCGATTCCCGGCCGGAGCCAAGCTCTTGTCTTTGTGTGATTTCGCCTGGGGCTCTGATCCCGAGGTTGTTAAGAGAATCCAGACATTAATGTATCAAAAATATATATGGCTTATTTGAATATGAAAAACACGTAAAAATGTGCAAAATTTATCATTAATTGAATGCCAAGTAACAAACTACCAATTAGCTACGATGGTGAGGATGGGTTGATTTCAATTCTAAGTACAAAATACCTGAATTCGACAGGTATAAGTACAGAAGAATTGTCATTGACTTTTATCCTTCTTCGTGGCCAAGTGGCTTAGTCACTGTCTATACAGGCTTGCCGACCAGGGTTCGATTCCCGGCCGGAGCCAAGCTCTTGTCTTTGTGTGATTTCGCCTGGGGCTCTGATCCCGAGGTTGTTAAGAGAATCCAGACATTAATGTATCAAAATATATATGGCTTATTTGAATATGAAAAACACGTAAAAATGTGCAAAATTTATCATTAATTGAATGCCAAGTAACAAACTACCAATTAGCTACGATGGTGAGGATGGGTTGATTTCAATTCTAAGTACAAAATACCTGAATTCGACAGGTATAAGTACAGAAGAATTGTCATTGACTTTTATCCTTCTTCGTGGCCAAGTGGCTTAGTCACTGTCTATACAGGCTTGCCGACCAGGGTTCGATTCCCGGCCGGAGCCAAGCTCTTGTCTTTGTGTGATTTCGCCTGGGGCTCTGATCCCGAGGTTGTTAAGAGAATCCAGACATTAATGTATCAAAAATATATATGGCTTATTTGAATATGAAAAACACGTAAAAATGTGCAAAATTTATCATTAATTGAATGCCAAGTAACAAACTACCAATTAGCTACGATGGTGAGGATGGGTTGATTTCAATTCTAAGTACAAAATACCTGAATTCGACAGGTATAAGTACAGAAGAATTGTCATTGACTTTTATCCTTCTTCGTGGCCAAGTGGCTTAGTCACTGTCTATACAGGCTTGCCGACCAGGGTTCGATTCCCGGCCGGAGCCAAGCTCTTGTCTTTGTGTGATTTCGCCTGGGGCTCTGATCCCGAGGTTGTTAAGAGAATCCAGACATTAATGTATCAAAAATATATATGGCTTATTTGAATATGAAAAACACGTAAAAATGTGCAAAATTTATCATTAATTGAGTGCCAAGTAACAAACTACCAATTAGCTACGATGGTGAGGATGGGTTGATTTCAATTCTAAGTACAAAATACCTGAATTCGACAGGTATAAGTACAGAAGAATTGTCATTGACTTTTATCCTTCTTCGTGGCCAAGTGGCTTAGTCACTGTCTATACAGGCTTGCCGACCAGGGTTCGATTCCCGGCCGGAGCCAAGCTCTTGTCTTTGTGTGATTTCGCCTGGGGCTCTGATCCCGAGGTTGTTAAGAGAATCCAGACATTAATGTATCAAAAATATATATGGCTTATTTGAATATGAAAAACACGTAAAAATGTGCAAAATTTATCATTAATTGAATGCCAAGTAACAAACTACCAATTAGCTACGATGGTGAGGATGGGTTGATTTCAATTCTAAGTACAAAATACCTGAATTCGACAGGTATAAGTACAGAAGAATTGTCATTGACTTTTATCCTTCTTCGTGGCCAAGTGGCTTAGTCACTGTCTATACAGGCTTGCCGACCAGGGTTCGATTCCCGGCCGGAGCCAAGCTCTTGTCTTTGTGTGATTTCGCCTGGGGCTCTGATCCCGAGGTTGTTAAGAGAATCCAGACATTAATGTATCAAAAATATATATGGCTTATTTGAATATGAAAAACACGTAAAAATGTGCAAAATTTATCATTAATTGAATGCCAAGTAACAAACTACCAATTAGCTACGATGGTGAGGATGGGTTGATTTCAATTCTAAGTACAAAATACCTGAATTCGACAGGTATAAGTACAGAAGAATTGTCATTGACTTTTATCCTTCTTCGTGGCCAAGTGGCTTAGTCACTGTCTATACAGGCTTGCCGACCAGGGTTCGATTCCCGGCCGGAGCCAAGCTCTTGTCTTTGTGTGATTTCGCCTGGGGCTCTGATCCCGAGGTTGTTAAGAGAATCCAGACATTAATGTATCAAAAATATATATGGCTTATTTGAATATGAAAAACACGTAAAAATGTGCAAAATTTATCATTAATTGAATGCCAAGTAACAAACTACCAATTAGCTACGATGGTGAGGATGGGTTGATTTCAATTCTAAGTACAAAATACCTGAATTCGACAGGTATAAGTACAGAAGAATTGTCATTGACTTTTATCCTTCTTCGTGGCCAAGTGGCTTAGTCACTGTCTATACAGGCTTGCCGACCAGGGTTCGATTCCCGGCCGGAGCCAAGCTCTTGTCTTTGTGTGATTTCGCCTGGGGCTCTGATCCCGAGGTTGTTAAGAGAATCCAGACATTAATGTATCAAAAATATATATGGCTTATTTGAATATGAAAAACACGTAAAAATGTGCAAAATTTATCATTAATTGAGTGCCAAGTAACAAACTACCAATTAGCTACGATGGTGAGGATGGGTTGATTTCAATTCTAAGTACAAAATACCTGAATTCGACAGGTATAAGTACAGAAGAATTGTCATTGACTTTTATCCTTCTTCGTGGCCAAGTGGCTTAGTCACTGTCTATACAGGCTTGCCGACCAGGGTTCGATTCCCGGCCGGAGCCAAGCTCTTGTCTTTGTGTGATTTCGCCTGGGGCTCTGATCCCGAGGTTGTTAAGAGAATCCAGACATTAATGTATCAAAAATATATATGGCTTATTTGAATATGAAAAACACGTAAAAATGTGCAAAATTTATCATTAATTGAATGCCAAGTAACAAACTGCCAATTAGCTACGATGGTGAGGATGGGTTGATTTCAATTCTAAGTACAAAATACCTGAATTCGACAGGTATAAGTACAGAAGAATTGTCATTGACTTTTATCCTTCTTCGTGGCCAAGTGGCTTAGTCACTGTCTATACAGGCTTGCCGACCAGGGTTCGATTCCCGGCCGGAGCCAAGCTCTTGTCTTTGTGTGATTTCGCCTGGGGCTCTGATCCCGAGGTTGTTAAGAGAATCCAGACATTAATGTATCAAAAATATATATGGCTTATTTGAATATGAAAAACACGTAAAAATGTGCAAAATTTATCATTAATTGAATGCCAAGTAACAAACTACCAATTAGCTACGATGGTGAGGATGGGTTGATTTCAATTCTAAGTACAAAATACCTGAATTCGACAGGTATAAGTACAGAAGAATTGTCATTGACTTTTATCCTTCTTCGTGGCAAGTGGCTTAGGTCACTGTCTATACAGGCTTGCCGACCAGGGTTCGATTCCCGGCCGGAGCCAAGCTCTTGTCTTTGTGTGATTTCGCCTGGGGCTCTGATCCCGAGGTTGTTAAGAGAATCCAGACATTAATGTATCAAAAATATATATGGCTTATTTGAATATGAAAAACACGTAAAAATGTGCAAAATTTATCATTAATTGAATGCCAAGTAACAAACTACCAATTAGCTACGATGGTGAGGATGGGTTGATTTCAATTCTAAGTACAAAATACCTGAATTCGACAGGTATAAGTACAGAAGAATTGTCATTGACTTTTATCCTTCTTCGTGGCCAAGTGGCTTAGTCACTGTCTATACAGGCTTGCCAACCAGGGTTCGATTCCCGGCCGGAGCCAAGCTCTAGTCTTTGTGTGATTTCGCCTGGGGCTCTGATCCCGAGGTTGTTAAGAGAATCCAGACATTAATGTATCAAAAATATATATGGCTTATTTGAATATGAAAAACACGTAAAAATGTGCAAAATTTATCATTAATTGAATGCCAAGTAACAAACTACCAATTAGCTACGATGGTGAGGATGGGTTGATTTCAATTCTAAGTACAAAATACCTGAATTCGACAGGTATAAGTACAGAAGAATTGTCATTGACTTTTATCCTTCTTCGTGGCCAAGTGGCTTAGTCACTGTCTATACAGGCTTGCCGACCAGGGTTCGATTCCCGGCCGGAGCCAAGCTCTTGTCTTTGTGTGATTTCGCCTGGGGCTCTGATCCCGAGGTTGTTAAGAGAATCCAGACATTAATGTATCAAAAATATATATGGCTTATTTGAATATGAAAAACACGTAAAAATGTGCAAAATTTATCATTAATTGAATGCCAAGTAACAAACTACCAATTAGCTACGATGGTGAGGATGGGTTGATTTCAATTCTAAGTACAAAATACCTGAATTCGACAGGTATAAGTACAGAAGAATTGTCATTGACTTTTATCCTTCTTCGTGGCCAAGTGGCTTAGTCACTGTCTATACAGGCTTGCCGACCAGGGTTCGATTCCCGGCCGGAGCCAAGCTCTTGTCTTTGTGTGATTTCGCCTGGGGCTCTGATCCCGAGGTTGTTAAGAGAATCCAGACATTAATGTATCAAAAATATATATGGCTTATTTGAATATGAAAAACACGTAAAAATGTGCAAAATTTATCATTAATTGAATGCCAAGTAACAAACTACCAATTAGCTACGATGGTGAGGATGGGTTGATTTCAATTCTAAGTACAAAATACCTGAATTCGACAGGTATAAAGTACAGAAGAATTGTCATTGACTTTTATCCTTCTTCGTGGCCAAGTGGCTTAGTCACTGTCTATACAGGCTTGCCGACCAGGGTTCGATTCCCGGCCGGAGCCAAGCTCTTGTCTTTGTGTGATTTCGCCTGGGCTCTGATCCCGAGGTTGTTAAGAGAATCCAGACATTAATGTATCAAAAATATATATGGCTTATTTGAATATGAAAAACACGTAAAAATGTGCAAAATTTATCATTAATTGAATGCCAAGTAACAAACTACCAATTAGCTACGATGGTGAGGATGGGTTGATTTCAATTCTAAGTACAAAATACCTGAATTCGACAGGTTTAAGTACTGAAGAATTGTCATTGACTTTTATCCTTCTTCGTGGCCAAGTGGCTTAGTCACTGTCTATACAGGCTTGCCGACCAGGGTTCGATTCCCGGCCGGAGCCAAGCTCTTGCCTTTGTGTGATTTCGCCTGGGGCTCTGATCCCGAGGTTGTTAAGAGAATCCAGACATTAATGTATCAAAAAATATATATGGCTTATTTGAATATGAAAAACACGTAAAAATGTGCAAAATTTATCATTAATTGAATGCCAAGTAACAAACTGCCAATTAGCTACGATGGTGAGGATGGGTTGATTTCAATTCTAAGTACAAAATACCTGAATTCGACAGGTATAAGTACAGAAGAATTGTCATTGACTTTTATCCTTCTTCGTGGCCAAGTGGCTTAGTCACTGTCTATACAGGCTTGCCGACCAGGGTTCGATTCCCGGCCGGAGCCAAGCTCTTGTCTTTGTGTGATTTCGCCTGGGGCTCTGATCCCGAGGTTGTTAAGAGAATCCAGACATTAATGTATCAAAAATATATATGGCTTATTTGAATATGAAAAACACGTAAAAATGTGCAAAAATTATCATTAATTGAATGCCAAGTAACAAACTACCAATTAGCTACGATGGTGAGGATGGGTTGATTTCAATTCTAAGTACAAAATACCTGAATTCGACAGGTATAAGTACAGAAGAATTGTCATTGACTTTTATCCTTCTTCGTGGCCAAGTGGCTTAGTCACTGTCTATACAGGCTTGCCGACCAGGGTTCGATTCCCGGCCGGAGCCAAGCTCTTGTCTTTGTGTGATTTCGCCTGGGGCTCTGATCCCGAGGTTGTTAAGAGAATCCAGACATTAATGTATCAAAAATATATATGGCTTATTTGAATATGAAAAACACGTAAAAATGTGCAAAATTTATCATTAATTGAATGCCAAGTAACAAACTACCAATTAGCTACGATGGTGAGGATGGGTTGATTTCAATTCTAAGTACAAAATACCTGAATTCGACAGGTATAAGTACAGAAGAATTGTCATTGACTTTTATCCTTCTTCGTGGCCAAGTGGCTTAGTCACTGTCTATACAGGCTTGCCGACCAGGGTTCGATTCCCGGCCGGAGCCAAGCTCTTGTCTTTGTGTGATTTCGCCTGGGGGCTCTGATCCCGAGGTTGTTAAGAGAATCCAGACATTAATGTATCAAAAATATATATGGCTTATTTGAATATGAAAAACACGTAAAAATGTGCAAAATTTATCATTAATTGAATGCCAAGTAACAAACTACCAATTAGCTACGATGGTGAGGATGGGTTGATTTCAATTCTAAGTACAAAATACCTGAATTCGACAGGTATAAGTACAGAAGAATTGTCATTGACTTTTATCCTTCTTCGTGGCCAAGTGGCTTAGTCACTGTCTATACAGGCTTGCCGACCAGGGTTCGATTCCCGGCCGGAGCCAAGCTCTTGTCTTTGTGTGATTTCGCCTGGGGCTCTGATCCCGAGGTTGTTAAGAGAATCCAGACATTAATGTATCAAAAATATATATGGCTTATTTGAATATGAAAAACACGTAAAAATGTGCAAAATTTATCATTAATTGAATGCCAAGTAACAAACTACCAATTAGCTACGATGGTGAGGATGGGTTGATTTCAATTCTAAGTACAAAATACCTGAATTCGACAGGTATAAGTACAGAAGAATTGTCATTGACTTTTATCCTTCTTCGTGGCCAAGTGGCTTAGTCACTGTCTATACAGGCTTGCCGACCAGGGTTCGATTCCCGGCCGGAGCCAAGCTCTAGTCTTTGTGTGATTTCGCCTGGGGCTCTGATCCCGAGGTTGTTAAGAGAATCCAGACATTAATGTATCAAAAATATATATGGCTTATTTGAATATGAAAAACACGTAAAAAATGTGCAAAATTTATCATTAATTGAGTGCCAAGTAACAAACTACCAATTAGCTACGATGGTGAGGATGGGTTGATTTCAATTCTAAGTACAAAATACCTGAATTCGACAGGTATAAGTACAGAAGAATTGTCATTGACTTTTATCCTTCTTCGTGGCCAAGTGGCTTAGTCACTGTCTATACAGGCTTGCCGACCAGGGTTCGATTCCCGGCCGGAGCCAAGCTCTAGTCTTTGTGTGATTTCGCCTGGGGCTCTGATCCCGAGGTTGTTAAGAGAATCCAGACATTAATGTATCAAAATATATATGGCTTATTTGAATATGAAAAACACGTAAAAATGTGCAAAATTTATCATATATATATATATATATATATATATATATATATATATATATATATATATATATATATATATATGTATATATATATATATATATATATATATATATATAATATATATATATATATATATATATATATATATGTATATATATATATATATATATATATATATATTATATATATATATATATATATATATATATATATATATATATATATATATATATATATCATATCATATGCTTTCCCAGGGAGCTCTTAGGGTCAAAATATATAATGTATATAATATTCCATATGATCAAATATACTTAGAATATACTTTATATGTCAAAAAGTTTCACGCATTACCAATTTCATGGTAGTTATTTAATCTTTGGCATTGTTCACACCGCATATAGTCTTCAGTGAAATAAAATCAATAGTTATTCAAATCCACAAGTACATGGAAGAAGGGTAAGCAGAATAATATAGTTTAGCATGAAATAATATAATTTACTCTTTGTGACGTTTTCGCTCTTCTGAATTGAATGCAGCAAACATGCTGAATGTTATCCAAAATAAAAATGGTAAGTACACTCGCTTGCAAGGATATAGTTGAACATTTTCACTACAATTTAAATAAAATTAATAAAATAAGGATAAAAAATATTCAAGAAAATTACGAATATATCAATAGTAAATAAAATGGAACTTACGGCAGGAAGATGAATTGAGTATATGATGAAATAGTAATATTTAAACACAAAAAGAAGAGGAAAAGAAATAGCTGTT
>NC_090729.1:9372350-9379850 GCF_036898095.1 Palaemon carinicauda
GTTAAGAGAATCCAGACATTAATGTATCAAAAATATATATGGCTTATTTGAATATGAAAAACACGTAAAAATGTGCAAAATTTATCATTAATTGAATGCCAAGTAACAAACTACCAATTAGCTACGATGGTGAGGATGGGTTGATTTCAATTCTAAGTACAAAATACCTGAATTCGACAGGTATAAGTACAGAAGAATTGTCATTGACTTTTATCCTTCTTCGTGGCCAAGTGGCTTAGTCACTGTCTATACAGGCTTGCCGACCAGGGTTCGATTCCCGGCCGGAGCCAAGCTCTTGTCTTTGTGTGATTTCGCCTGGGGCTCTGATCCCGAGGTTGTTAAGAGAATCCAGACATTAATGTATCAAAAATATATATGGCTTATTTGAATATGAAAAACACGTAAAAATGTGCAAAATTTATCATTAATTGAATGCCAAGTAACAAACTACCAATTAGCTACGATGGTGAGGATGGGTTGATTTCAATTCTAAGTACAAAATACCTGAATTCGACAGGTATAAGTACAGAAGAATTGTCATTGACTTTTATCCTTCTTCGTGGCCAAGTGGCTTAGTCACTGTCTATACAGGCTTGCCGACCAGGGTTCGATTCCCGGCCGGAGCCAAGCTCTTGTCTTTGTGTGATTTCGCCTGGGGCTCTGATCCCGAGGTTGTTAAGAGAATCCAGACATTAATGTATCAAAAATATATATGGCTTATTTGAATATGAAAAACACGTAAAAATGTGCAAAATTTATCATTAATTGAATGCCAAGTAACAAACTACCAATTAGCTACGATGGTGAGGATGGGTTGATTTCAATTCTAAGTACAAAATACCTGAATTCGACAGGTATAAGTACAGAAGAATTGTCATTGACTTTTATCCTTCTTCGTGGCCAAGTGGCTTAGTCACTGTCTATACAGGCTTGCCGACCAGGGTTCGATTCCCGGCCGGAGCCAAGCTCTTGTCTTTGTGTGATTTCGCCTGGGGCTCTGATCCCGAGGTTGTTAAGAGAATCCAGACATTAATGTATCAAAAATATATATGGCTTATTTGAATATGAAAAACACGTAAAAATGTGCAAAATTTATCATTAATTGAATGCCAAGTAACAAACTACCAATTAGCTACGATGGTGAGGATGGGTTGATTTCAATTCTAAGTACAAAATACCTGAATTCGACAGGTATAAGTACAGAAGAATTGTCATTGACTTTTATCCTTCTTCGTGGCCAAGTGGCTTAGTCACTGTCTATACAGGCTTGCCGACCAGGGTTCGATTCCCGGCCGGAGCCAAGCTCTTGTCTTTGTGTGATTTCGCCTGGGGCTCTGATCCCGAGGTTGTTAAGAGAATCCAGACATTAATGTATCAAAAATATATATGGCTTATTTGAATATGAAAAACACGTAAAAATGTGCAAAATTTATCATTAATTGAGTGCCAAGTAACAAACTACCAATTAGCTACGATGGTGAGGATGGGTTGATTTCAATTCTAAGTACAAAATACCTGAATTCGACAGGTATAAGTACAGAAGAATTGTCATTGACTTTTATCCTTCTTCGTGGCCAAGTGGCTTAGTCACTGTCTATACAGGCTTGCCGACCAGGGTTCGATTCCCGGCCGGAGCCAAGCTCTTGTCTTTGTGTGATTTCGCCTGGGGCTCTGATCCCGAGGTTGTTAAGAGAATCCAGACATTAATGTATCAAAAATATATATGGCTTATTTGAATATGAAAAACACGTAAAAATGTGCAAAATTTATCATTAATTGAATGCCAAGTAACAAACTACCAATTAGCTACGATGGTGAGGATGGGTTGATTTCAATTCTAAGTACAAAATACCTGAATTCGACAGGTATAAGTACAGAAGAATTGTCATTGACTTTTATCCTTCTTCGTGGCCAAGTGGCTTAGTCACTGTCTATACAGGCTTGCCGACCAGGGTTCGATTCCCGGCCGGAGCCAAGCTCTTGTCTTTGTGTGATTTCGCCTGGGGCTCTGATCCCGAGGTTGTTAAGAGAATCCAGACATTAATGTATCAAAAATATATATGGCTTATTTGAATATGAAAAACACGTAAAAATGTGCAAAATTTATCATTAATTGAATGCCAAGTAACAAACTACCAATTAGCTACGATGGTGAGGATGGGTTGATTTCAATTCTAAGTACAAAATACCTGAATTCGACAGGTATAAGTACAGAAGAATTGTCATTGACTTTTATCCTTCTTCGTGGCCAAGTGGCTTAGTCACTGTCTATACAGGCTTGCCGACCAGGGTTCGATTCCCGGCCGGAGCCAAGCTCTTGTCTTTGTGTGATTTCGCCTGGGGCTCTGATCCCGAGGTTGTTAAGAGAATCCAGACATTAATGTATCAAAAATATATATGGCTTATTTGAATATGAAAAACACGTAAAAATGTGCAAAATTTATCATTAATTGAATGCCAAGTAACAAACTACCAATTAGCTACGATGGTGAGGATGGGTTGATTTCAATTCTAAGTACAAAATACCTGAATTCGACAGGTATAAGTACAGAAGAATTGTCATTGACTTTTATCCTTCTTCGTGGCCAAGTGGCTTAGTCACTGTCTATACAGGCTTGCCGACCAGGGTTCGATTCCCGGCCGGAGCCAAGCTCTTGTCTTTGTGTGATTTCGCCTGGGGCTCTGATCCCGAGGTTGTTAAGAGAATCCAGACATTAATGTATCAAAAATATATATGGCTTATTTGAATATGAAAAACACGTAAAAATGTGCAAAATTTATCATTAATTGAGTGCCAAGTAACAAACTACCAATTAGCTACGATGGTGAGGATGGGTTGATTTCAATTCTAAGTACAAAATACCTGAATTCGACAGGTATAAGTACAGAAGAATTGTCATTGACTTTTATCCTTCTTCGTGGCCAAGTGGCTTAGTCACTGTCTATACAGGCTTGCCGACCAGGGTTCGATTCCCGGCCGGAGCCAAGCTCTTGTCTTTGTGTGATTTCGCCTGGGGCTCTGATCCCGAGGTTGTTAAGAGAATCCAGACATTAATGTATCAAAAATATATATGGCTTATTTGAATATGAAAAACACGTAAAAATGTGCAAAATTTATCATTAATTGAATGCCAAGTAACAAACTGCCAATTAGCTACGATGGTGAGGATGGGTTGATTTCAATTCTAAGTACAAAATACCTGAATTCGACAGGTATAAGTACAGAAGAATTGTCATTGACTTTTATCCTTCTTCGTGGCCAAGTGGCTTAGTCACTGTCTATACAGGCTTGCCGACCAGGGTTCGATTCCCGGCCGGAGCCAAGCTCTTGTCTTTGTGTGATTTCGCCTGGGGCTCTGATCCCGAGGTTGTTAAGAGAATCCAGACATTAATGTATCAAAAATATATATGGCTTATTTGAATATGAAAAACACGTAAAAATGTGCAAAATTTATCATTAATTGAATGCCAAGTAACAAACTACCAATTAGCTACGATGGTGAGGATGGGTTGATTTCAATTCTAAGTACAAAATACCTGAATTCGACAGGTATAAGTACAGAAGAATTGTCATTGACTTTTATCCTTCTTCGTGGCCAAGTGGCTTAGTCACTGTCTATACAGGCTTGCCGACCAGGGTTCGATTCCCGGCCGGAGCCAAGCTCTTGTCTTTGTGTGATTTCGCCTGGGGCTCTGATCCCGAGGTTGTTAAGAGAATCCAGACATTAATGTATCAAAAATATATATGGCTTATTTGAATATGAAAAACACGTAAAAATGTGCAAAATTTATCATTAATTGAATGCCAAGTAACAAACTACCAATTAGCTACGATGGTGAGGATGGGTTGATTTCAATTCTAAGTACAAAATACCTGAATTCGACAGGTATAAGTACAGAAGAATTGTCATTGACTTTTATCCTTCTTCGTGGCCAAGTGGCTTAGTCACTGTCTATACAGGCTTGCCAACCAGGGTTCGATTCCCGGCCGGAGCCAAGCTCTAGTCTTTGTGTGATTTCGCCTGGGGCTCTGATCCCGAGGTTGTTAAGAGAATCCAGACATTAATGTATCAAAAATATATATGGCTTATTTGAATATGAAAAACACGTAAAAATGTGCAAAATTTATCATTAATTGAATGCCAAGTAACAAACTACCAATTAGCTACGATGGTGAGGATGGGTTGATTTCAATTCTAAGTACAAAATACCTGAATTCGACAGGTATAAGTACAGAAGAATTGTCATTGACTTTTATCCTTCTTCGTGGCCAAGTGGCTTAGTCACTGTCTATACAGGCTTGCCGACCAGGGTTCGATTCCCGGCCGGAGCCAAGCTCTTGTCTTTGTGTGATTTCGCCTGGGGCTCTGATCCCGAGGTTGTTAAGAGAATCCAGACATTAATGTATCAAAAATATATATGGCTTATTTGAATATGAAAAACACGTAAAAATGTGCAAAATTTATCATTAATTGAATGCCAAGTAACAAACTACCAATTAGCTACGATGGTGAGGATGGGTTGATTTCAATTCTAAGTACAAAATACCTGAATTCGACAGGTATAAGTACAGAAGAATTGTCATTGACTTTTATCCTTCTTCGTGGCCAAGTGGCTTAGTCACTGTCTATACAGGCTTGCCGACCAGGGTTCGATTCCCGGCCGGAGCCAAGCTCTTGTCTTTGTGTGATTTCGCCTGGGGCTCTGATCCCGAGGTTGTTAAGAGAATCCAGACATTAATGTATCAAAAATATATATGGCTTATTTGAATATGAAAAACACGTAAAAATGTGCAAAATTTATCATTAATTGAATGCCAAGTAACAAACTACCAATTAGCTACGATGGTGAGGATGGGTTGATTTCAATTCTAAGTACAAAATACCTGAATTCGACAGGTATAAGTACAGAAGAATTGTCATTGACTTTTATCCTTCTTCGTGGCCAAGTGGCTTAGTCACTGTCTATACAGGCTTGCCGACCAGGGTTCGATTCCCGGCCGGAGCCAAGCTCTTGTCTTTGTGTGATTTCGCCTGGGGCTCTGATCCCGAGGTTGTTAAGAGAATCCAGACATTAATGTATCAAAAATATATATGGCTTATTTGAATATGAAAAACACGTAAAAATGTGCAAAATTTATCATTAATTGAATGCCAAGTAACAAACTACCAATTAGCTACGATGGTGAGGATGGGTTGATTTCAATTCTAAGTACAAAATACCTGAATTCGACAGGTTTAAGTACTGAAGAATTGTCATTGACTTTTATCCTTCTTCGTGGCCAAGTGGCTTAGTCACTGTCTATACAGGCTTGCCGACCAGGGTTCGATTCCCGGCCGGAGCCAAGCTCTTGCCTTTGTGTGATTTCGCCTGGGGCTCTGATCCCGAGGTTGTTAAGAGAATCCAGACATTAATGTATCAAAAATATATATGGCTTATTTGAATATGAAAAACACGTAAAAATGTGCAAAATTTATCATTAATTGAATGCCAAGTAACAAACTGCCAATTAGCTACGATGGTGAGGATGGGTTGATTTCAATTCTAAGTACAAAATACCTGAATTCGACAGGTATAAGTACAGAAGAATTGTCATTGACTTTTATCCTTCTTCGTGGCCAAGTGGCTTAGTCACTGTCTATACAGGCTTGCCGACCAGGGTTCGATTCCCGGCCGGAGCCAAGCTCTTGTCTTTGTGTGATTTCGCCTGGGGCTCTGATCCCGAGGTTGTTAAGAGAATCCAGACATTAATGTATCAAAAATATATATGGCTTATTTGAATATGAAAAACACGTAAAAATGTGCAAAAATTATCATTAATTGAATGCCAAGTAACAAACTACCAATTAGCTACGATGGTGAGGATGGGTTGATTTCAATTCTAAGTACAAAATACCTGAATTCGACAGGTATAAGTACAGAAGAATTGTCATTGACTTTTATCCTTCTTCGTGGCCAAGTGGCTTAGTCACTGTCTATACAGGCTTGCCGACCAGGGTTCGATTCCCGGCCGGAGCCAAGCTCTTGTCTTTGTGTGATTTCGCCTGGGGCTCTGATCCCGAGGTTGTTAAGAGAATCCAGACATTAATGTATCAAAAATATATATGGCTTATTTGAATATGAAAAACACGTAAAAATGTGCAAAATTTATCATTAATTGAATGCCAAGTAACAAACTACCAATTAGCTACGATGGTGAGGATGGGTTGATTTCAATTCTAAGTACAAAATACCTGAATTCGACAGGTATAAGTACAGAAGAATTGTCATTGACTTTTATCCTTCTTCGTGGCCAAGTGGCTTAGTCACTGTCTATACAGGCTTGCCGACCAGGGTTCGATTCCCGGCCGGAGCCAAGCTCTTGTCTTTGTGTGATTTCGCCTGGGGCTCTGATCCCGAGGTTGTTAAGAGAATCCAGACATTAATGTATCAAAAATATATATGGCTTATTTGAATATGAAAAACACGTAAAAATGTGCAAAATTTATCATTAATTGAATGCCAAGTAACAAACTACCAATTAGCTACGATGGTGAGGATGGGTTGATTTCAATTCTAAGTACAAAATACCTGAATTCGACAGGTATAAGTACAGAAGAATTGTCATTGACTTTTATCCTTCTTCGTGGCCAAGTGGCTTAGTCACTGTCTATACAGGCTTGCCGACCAGGGTTCGATTCCCGGCCGGAGCCAAGCTCTTGTCTTTGTGTGATTTCGCCTGGGGCTCTGATCCCGAGGTTGTTAAGAGAATCCAGACATTAATGTATCAAAAATATATATGGCTTATTTGAATATGAAAAACACGTAAAAATGTGCAAAATTTATCATTAATTGAATGCCAAGTAACAAACTACCAATTAGCTACGATGGTGAGGATGGGTTGATTTCAATTCTAAGTACAAAATACCTGAATTCGACAGGTATAAGTACAGAAGAATTGTCATTGACTTTTATCCTTCTTCGTGGCCAAGTGGCTTAGTCACTGTCTATACAGGCTTGCCGACCAGGGTTCGATTCCCGGCCGGAGCCAAGCTCTAGTCTTTGTGTGATTTCGCCTGGGGCTCTGATCCCGAGGTTGTTAAGAGAATCCAGACATTAATGTATCAAAAATATATATGGCTTATTTGAATATGAAAAACACGTAAAAATGTGCAAAATTTATCATTAATTGAGTGCCAAGTAACAAACTACCAATTAGCTACGATGGTGAGGATGGGTTGATTTCAATTCTAAGTACAAAATACCTGAATTCGACAGGTATAAGTACAGAAGAATTGTCATTGACTTTTATCCTTCTTCGTGGCCAAGTGGCTTAGTCACTGTCTATACAGGCTTGCCGACCAGGGTTCGATTCCCGGCCGGAGCCAAGCTCTAGTCTTTGTGTGATTTCGCCTGGGGCTCTGATCCCGAGGTTGTTAAGAGAATCCAGACATTAATGTATCAAAAATATATATGGCTTATTTGAATATGAAAAACACGTAAAAATGTGCAAAATTTATC
>NC_090729.1:9407350-9419850 GCF_036898095.1 Palaemon carinicauda
GCCAATTTTATGAAGAGTCCTACGTTATTATGGAATCATTCTTGAATATGTATATCTCATTAAGTCTGTTCATAAGCATAGCAAGTGCAAAGCTAATGCTATTGGAGTCTTATTAAATGAATTTTCAGTGAACAGAGGATTACACCAAGTGAATGTATTGCTTATTTATCATCCTCATGGATTATCTAATGCTTAGAACAATCGGACACGGTGGAGAAGGATTGCACTGGATTACTGTAGTGATAGTAATTTAGCAGAGCTAGATTTAGCTGATGATGCTGTCCTTGTTAGCAGAACACCACAGGATCTGCAATGCTTGCTTACCAAAATGCATTCAATATCACATGTGGTTGGGCTTAAGATAAATAGAAGAAAGACCTAGGTGATGCATTTGAAAATGAAATATCATTGGAAAGAGAAGGGATTAATGAGGTACAATCATTCAAGTATTGAGGACCTATGATCTCCAATACAGCTTCATTGGTATTGAGTATGGTGGAAAAAAAATCAGACAATGGATAGGTTAAGTATAATTGGGAAATCAAGTCGCTTGAAGTTACATATTAAAATCAGACTATATATTAATTTAGTAAGATCGGTGTTACTCCATGGATATGAGTTATGGTATGACAATGAAAAAATTTCTAGTAGCTTTTGTAGAATTCTAAACAAAGCCCTCAGTATGATATTGGGAGTTAAAAGGCAGGGCAGGATTAAAAATGATACTATAAGAGAGATTAATCGAGTGCCATATGTTGATGAGATTATGATACGGGGTAGATGGAGATAGTTTGGGCATGCTCTTCCATATCCCCCGATTAGTTAAAAAACTTTCATCTAAGCATAACAAGGTACTAGAAGAGTTGGAAGACCCAGACATACATGGCTGAGGACTATAAAGCGCAAAATAGGAGATGAGGAGTGGAGAAGTATTAAATGAAAATCTCCAGATAGAAGTTACTGGTGAAATCTAACAGAGGCCCTTTGCGTCAATAGGTGTAGGATAAAAAGATAAATAGCTTAGCTATGAAATTATGCTCATCATGTGTCTAGACTCTGAATAGGAAATAACATATTTCTTCTCTTTCCAGAAACAATTACAGAACACGTTCATAATATCTGTCTCTCTCTCTCTCTCTCTCTCTCTCTCTCTCTCTCTCTCTCTCTCTCTCTCTCTCTCTCTCTCTCTCTCTCTCTCTCTGTATGCCTTTATGTGTGTTATCTTATGTCACAACAAAAAAAGAAGATGAAGCGATTACGTACATCCCAACTGAAATATCATTGCAATTTTTACCCTGTATGATGAACTCTTATCTCTATCCAACTAAAATACTTTCAATATTAAATTATTTGAAACTATATTCCAAATAACAAATTAAGACAATATATATATATGATCAATCGTATGACAAACCAACTCTATAAAGAGAGAGAGAGAGAGAGAGAGAGAGAGAGAGAGAGAGAGAGAGAGAGAGAGAGAGAGAGAGAGAGAGAATTCCGATTTTTTTCCTTAATGTCGCCCTGCAACGCCACTCTTTCACAAGTGCTTTCCAATCAGGTGGTAAGAGGCTTTTCCAAAAAGTGAAAAATTTTTCCTGCTCTTGCAAAATTTGGTAAATCCTTATGCAGAATGATGGTGTTATCTCCCTTAAGAGATATTGCATTTGCCAAGACTCTATTAATATATATATATATATATATATATATATATATATATATATATATATATATATATATATATATATATATATATATATATATATATATATATATATATAAAATTATGTTACTAAGCCTGAACAATATTACTGAGATACAGTATTGGTGAATTGATCCTTTCCGATTCGGTATGTGAATGCCTTAAAATTATGATAAAACCATTCGTATATAACTTTAGTAGAGGAATATATTGGTTTTTCTCTATCGATATTTCGTGTAATGTATTTATGTTCCTCTTTGTAGAAAAGGTTTTCATTTAAAAAAAAGATAGTGTTTAAAGTAAATGATCGATTATGTTTTAAGTTTTTTTTCTTTTTTACCTATCGTTTAAGGGTGATTTTACTAAAAATATAACATGAAATAGCCTTGAAAATGACCTTTATTTTCTTATGAAATACAACAATGTATGAGATAAAATTTCTCCTTAAGTTTATACAGAAATAGGCAATCAATTCTTGTTCAAAAAGTAATAAATTACCTTATGAATCATCCTGGCATTTGGTATCTATTTTAAATATAGAAACGATTTTTACCACATGTGTATCATACTGGATTGTATACTGTAACGGTATCTTAGTTTTTTTTTTATATATTATCATTATCGCTCTCCCTTCACATTGATGACCGGTTTACACCAGTATTTTTCTGCATCATTGTATTTAAATATTTATGTTGTGCCATACATGACTAAGCCAGGCTGACACTTGCACAAATTTGTGGCATGCATTACCACGACTCGAGTCGCGAACTGGCGTGAACTCGTCGTGAACTGGCGTGAAGTGTTCGTATACCCATCGTGACATCGTGGCATGTCGTGACGAGAATTTTGAGATTTTCAAAATTTTGGTCACAACAAAATTTCGTGACCGGGTCGTTAACTATGCGCGAACCATTCGTGAACTTGTCGGGACGATGCGGGAAGTGAGGAATCTATATATATATATATATATATATATATATATATATATATATATATATATATATATATATATATATATATATATATATATATATATATATATATATATATATTTGTATATATATATATATATATATATATATATATATATATATATATATATATATATATATATATATATATATATGTATGTGTATACACGCACACATAAACATATATATTATTATTATTATTATTATTAATACTATCCAAGCTACAACCCTAGTTGGAAAAGCAGGGTGCTATAAGCCCAGGGGCTCCAACAGGGAAAAATAGCCCAGTGAGGAAAGGAATTAAGGAAATAAATAAATGAAGAGAATAAATTAACAATAAATCATTCTAAAATAAGAAACAACGTCAAAACAGACATGTCATATAATAAACTATCAACAACATCAAAAACAAATATGTCATAAATAAACTATAAAAAGACTATGTCCGCCTGGTCAACAAAAAAGCATTTGCTCCAACTTTGAACTTTTGAAGTTCTACTGATTCAACCACCCGATTAGGAAGATCATTCCACAACTTGGTCACAGCTGGAATAAAACTTCTAGAGTACTGCGTAGTATTGAGCCTCGTGATGGAGAAGGCCTGGCTATTAGAATTAACTGCCTGCCTAGTATTACGAACAGGATAGAATTGTCCAGGGAGATCTGAATGTAAAGGATGGTCTGAGTTGTGAAAAATCTAATGCAACATGCATAATGAACTAATTGAACGACGGTGCCAGAGATTAATATCTAGATCAGGAATAAGAAATCTAATAGACCGTAAGTTTCTGTCCAACAAATTAAGATGAGAATCAGCAGCTGAAGACCAGACAGGAGAACAATACTCAAAACAAGGTAGAATGAAAGAATTAAAACACTTCTTCAGAATAGATTGATCACCGAAAATCTGGAAAGACTTTCTCAATAAGCCTATTTTTTGTGAAATTGAAAAGTAAATTTACTGTCGAGAATCACACCTAAAATTATGAAAGAGTCATACATATTTAAAGAAACATTATCAATACTGAGATCCGGATGTTAAGGAACCACCGTCCTTGACCTACTTACAATCATACTTTGAGTTTTGTTTGGATTCAACATCATACCCCATAATTTGCACCATGCACTAATTCTAGCTAAATCTCTATTAAGGGATTCACCAACACTAGATCTACATTCAGGGGATGGAATTGATGCAAAGAGAGTAGCATCATCTGCATATGCAACAAGCTTGTTTTCTAGGCCAAACCACATGTCATGTGTATATAGTATAAAAAGTAATGGGCCAAGAACACTACCCTGTGGAACACCGGATATCACATTCCTATAATCACTATGGTGCCCATCAACAACAACTCTTTGAGATCTATTACTTAAAAAATAAAAAATAATGCTAAGAAACGACCCACCCACTCCCAACTGTTTCAGTTAGAAAACAAGGGCCTCATGATTAACACGGTCAAAGGCAGCACTAAAATCAAGGCCAATCATACGAACTTCCCGACCACAATCAAGGGATTTCTGTACAGCATTGGAGATTGTAAGAAAGGCATCACATGCTCCAAGGCCTTTACGAAAACCAAATTGCAAACTAGGGAGTAGATGATTACCTTCAGCAAACCTATTAAGACGTTTTGCCAGAAGACGTTCAAAAACTTTAGATAATATGGGAGTTATGGAAATTGGACGGTAATCAGTGGGACTTGAGCTACCACAAACACATTTACATAGAGGAGTAACATTACCAATTCTCCAACTAGTGCTAAAAGCTCCTCTTCTTGCTAACTTGCGCAAAATAACAGATAACTTTGGAGCTAAGAAATCTGCTGTCTTTATAAAAAACAAAGGAAAAATACCATTTGGGTCTACACCTCCATAAGCATCAAGGTCCATCAACAGAGCTTTAATCTCACGAGATCGAAAAGCTAAACTAGTTAGTTTAGCCTCAGGAAAACAGGAATGAGGTTACAGTATATATCTATATATATATATATATATATATATATATATATATATATATATATATATATATATATATATATATATATATATATATATATATATATATATATATATATATATATATATATATATATATATATATATATATATATATATATATATATATATATATATATATATATATATAATATATATATATATATATATATATATATATATATATATATATATATATATATATATATATATATTTATATACATAAATATATATACATTATATATATACACACACATATATATATATATATATATATATATATATATATATATATATATATATATATTATATATATATATATATATATATATATATTATTACTATTATTATTATTACTAGATAAGCTACAACACTAGTTGGAAAAGCAAGATGCTATAAGCCCACGGGCTCCAACAGGGATAACAGTCTTATGAAGAAAGGAAATAAGAAAATAAATAAACGATATAAGAAGTTTTGAAATTTAAAATAAAATATTTTAATTACATTAACAACATCAAAACAGATATTTAATTTATAAACTAAAAAAGGACTTATGCAAACATGTTCACCATAAAAACATTTGCTGCTAGTTTGAACTTCTGAAGATCTTCTGATTCAACTGCCTGATTAAGAAGATCATTCCACATCTTAGTCACAGCTGGAATAAAACTCCATGAGTACTGTGTAGTATTAATCCTCATGATGGAGAAGGCCTGAATATTAGAATTTACTACATACCTAGCATTACGAACCGGATGGACCTGTCTAGGAAGATATGAATGTAAAGGATGGTCAGAATAAAAGAAAAAAATATTTTGCAAAATGCAGAAAGAACTGACTGAATGACGGTGCCAAAGGTCAATATCTAGAATAGAAATAAGATATTTAATAGACCATAAGTTCCTGTCTAACGAATTAAGATGAAAATCAGCAGCTGAAGACCACACAGGATTACAATACTTGAAAAACGGTAAAAGGAAAGATTTTTAAAAAATCATCACAATAGATTGATCACCAAAAATTTTGAAAGACTTCCTCAATAAGCCAATTTATTGTGCAATTGAAGAAGACACAGACCTGATGTGTTTCTCAGAGGTAAATTTCCTATCGAAAATCACACATAAAATTTCAATCATACAAAGTTAAAGAAACATTTTCAATGCTGAGATCCGAATGTTGAGGAGACACGGTCTTTGACCTGCTTACAATCATACTTTGAGTTTTGTTATGATTCAGCTTCATACACCATAATTTGCACTACGTGCTAATTTTAGCTAGATCTCTATTAATGGATTCACCAGCCCCAGAACTACATTCAGGAGATGGAATTGATGCAAAGTGAGTAGCATCATCTGCATATGCAACAAGCTTGTTTTCTAGACCAAACCACATGTCATGAGTATATAGTATTAAAATTAATTGGCCAAGAAGACTATCCTGAGGAATACTATATATCAAATTCCTATACTCAATATGGTGTCCATCAACAACAACTCTTTGTGATCTATTACTTAAAAAATCAATAATGATGCTAAGAAACAACTCACCCACTCCCAACTGTTTGAGTTTGAAAACAGGGGCCTCATGTTTAACAGGGTCAAAGGCAGCACTAAAATGAAGGCCAATCATACGAAATTCCTGACCACAATCAATGGTTTTCTGTAAAGCATTGAAGATTGTAAGAAGGGCATCACATGCTCCAAGGCCTTTACGTGAACCAAATTCTAAACTAGGAAACAAATGATTACCATTAGCTTCAGCAAACCTATTAAGACATTTTACCCAAAGACGTTCAAAAACTTTAGATATACGGGAGTTATGAAAATTGGGTGGTAATCAGTTGGACTTGAACAATCATAAATACATTTACATAGTAAAGTAACAATACGAATTCTTTAACAAGTACCAAAAGCTCCTCTTTTTGCTAACTTGCGGAAAATAAAAGATAACTTTGGAGCTAAGAAATATACAGTCTTTTTAAAAAATCAAAGGAAAAATATAATTTTGATCTACACCTCCATAAACATCAAGGTCCATCAAGAGAGCTTTAATTTCACGAGATCGAAGAGCCAAACTAGTTAGTTTACCCTCAGGAAAACAGGAATGAGGAAGTTTGATATTCTCATTACTCTGTTTGCTGTCAAACAGATCTGCCAAAAGGATAGCATTTTCCTCTGGACAGTTAGTGACAAATCCACCTGGTTTAAGTAAAGGAGGAACTATTACATCTACACTAATGAATGCAGATTTAAGGCTAATCCACCACTTATGCTTCTGGTTTGTAGCAAAAAGGGTTTCTTTTGTGGTTAAATTGAATTCTTTCTCATTTGAAGCATAAACTCTCTGACCAAAAGCTCTAAGCTGAGTATAGTTATTCCAGGTCAAACCTGATTTATTACCCTTCCAAAGAATATAGGCCTGCTGTTTTTACAGATAAGCATGCCTATAATGATCATTGAACCATGGTTTGTCCTTCACTTGGTACCTTAGTACACCAGAAGGGATACGCCTATCAATTATGCTGACTCACTTTTCATTCAAAGGGCCTATATATATATATATATATATATATATATATATATATATATATATATATATATATATATATATATATATATATATATATATATATATATATATATATATATATATATATATATATCATCATCATCATCTTCTACACCTATTGATGCAAAGGCCCTCGGTTAGATTTCAACAGTTATCTCTAAGCTGAGATTTTAAATGAACACTCCATGCATCATATTCTACTTCACGCTTCATAGTCCTACACCATGCGGGCCAGGGTTTTGCAACTCTTCTACTGCCTTGTGGAGCCCATATGAAATTATCGTAAACTGATATCCGTTATGGAGTGCAAAGAGCACGCCAAAACCATCTCCATCTAACCTTCACCATTTTCTCATCCACATATGTCACTTCAGTACTTTCTCTTATAGTTTTATTTTTAAGCCTGCCTTACCATCTAACTCTCAATTTTCATGTTAGGCTTGTGTTCTCATATTTTCACAACCTGATAGATATTGTTTTATTGTCATACCACGACTCAAGTCCATACAGTAACACCAATCTCTCTAAACTGATATATAGCCTGGTCATTAATGGAATGTCCTGTGATTTAATTTCCAAATTTTACGTGACGTAGCCATTGTCAGGTTTGATTTATTAAATTTTTCGTTAAAATCATAATGTATTAGATACGATAGTTCCTGAATGTTTGAAGAATTTTACTTCGTTATTCATTTTCCCTACCAATGATATTTCATCTCCTGTTGCATTTTCCGTTCTCATCATCTCTGTCTTTACTCTATTTATCTGCGTCCCAACTTTAAATGATAAATACAGCAGCATCAGCATACTGTAGGTCAGCTAATTCCCTATTACCAATGCAGTCCAGTCCTTCTCCACCCTCCCTAACTCTTCTATACAATAGAAAATCCTTTAGTAAGATAAAGAGCATACAACACATTCCTTCGAGTACAACACTGTCCACTGGAAATTCATTCGATAAGACTATGGCAATCTTAACTTTGCACATGCTATGCTCATGAATATAATTGAAAAAAAAAAATTATATTTAGAAAGAAATTCATCATATGGCCGGATTTTTTTTACTAAATTGGACGATATATTTTATCAAAGGGTTATACATAGTCCAGAAATGCCATCAAAAGTGGATTTCTATATTCAACACATTACTCTACAACATTCTTAAAAGAAAATCTGTTCGGTGTATATTCTATCTTTTTATGAATCATGCTTGTTCATTTCTCATATTTTCATTAATCTTTATCTCTAGTCTCTTTCTATATATATATATATATATATATATATATATATATATATATATATATATATATATATATATATATATATATATATATATATATATATATATATATATATATCACAATGGCATTTAATAGCGAATTCTATCTTGATAATATATATCCACTGAAATTCATTTTATGGTAATAGCTCCTGGCCAAGCAGAGATTCGAACTCCAGACTATTCAGTCGAAAACCATGCCTGCGAGGACTCTACCAATTGAGGTATCAAGTCACTCTTGATGGCTCAGATGGTAAAGTCCTTGTAGGCAAGGTTTTCGAATCTCTGCCCAGACAGGAGCTATTACCATAAAATGAATTTCAGTGGATATATATTACTAAGATAGAATTCAGTATTAAATGCCATTATGGTTGAGATTTACGTATATAAATATATATATATATATATATATATATATATATATATATATATATATATATATATATATATATATATATATATATATATATATATACATATATATATTTATATATATATATATATATATATATATATATATATATACATACATATATATATATATATATATATATATATATATATATATATATATATATATATATATATATATATATATATATATATATATACATACACACACACATATATATATATATATATATATATATATATATATATATATATATATATATATATATATATATATATATATATATCTATACAGTATATATATATATATATATATATATATATATATATATATATATATATATATATATATATATACTGTATATATATATATATATATATATATATATATATATATATATATATATATATATATATATATATATATATATGTATATATATAGATAGATAGATATAGATATATATGTGTGTGTGTGTGTGTGTTTAGCAACAATGACTAGGGAATTCATATTATGTTGACTAATTTGGCAACCAAGATGTTATCACCCTCAAAATATTACATGGATGTGGCAATATTCATAGACGAAGCACTAAATTTCATTAAATGATAACTTCTCTTGAACAATAAGATTTGTTTCCACTAATTCCCTTTACTTATGCCTTATTTGATTAAAGAATGTCTCTCCATGAACATTGTACGAATGAAATAGTCATTAGAATCATTGTTATCTATGGTATGTTTGAAGCCATAATCTCAATTATGAAACCGGAGGTGAAATGTCTACAAAATCTATAATTATAGATCTCTTTTCAAACGAAACGACATTTTAGCCTAAGAAAACATAACCATATGATGAGATTGGAATACTCCATTTCTGTATTTGTTTAATCAATTCTTCTCTTGTAAAACTCTCTCCTTATGACATTCCCCTAAAAATACTAGATTAATTTCTTATCTTTTAAAATGAAAATTCAGGATGTTATTGTTTCGCTTTCAGAACAGAGAATCATAAAATCATCTTTGGTCTTACGAATAAGTGGTTTTATTTAATAACTCTACAAAAGAAAAGGCAGACCCAAAGAAGGCGTTAGTATGTAATATATTTTAGGAGTTTAGCAAAAAGTCCAAGATGTGAATGAGTCATATTTTCTAAAATGTATTTTTTTTTTTTTTGCGTGTTAATAAATGTATAGAGGTGAGAATTATTTCTAAAATTTTTAAACTATTTAAATTTGTTGTACATACTTATCTAATATATATATATATATATATATATATATATATATATATATATATATATATATATATATATATATATATATATATATATATATATATATATATATATATATATATTAGAATATTGCCTTAGGTAACCTTGCAGTATTGACTTTTACGATTTAACAACAGATGTCCCCATAAATAATTGAATAAAATCATTATATATCCGATTATGGTTTCCCAGGGAGCACTAAGGGTCATAATATGTAATGTATATAATATTCAATATGATTAAATATACCTAGAATATACTTTATATATCAAAAAGGCTCACGCATTAGCAATTTATTGGTAGTTATCTAATCTTCGTCATTGCCCTCACCACTCGTAGACTTTAGTGAATTAACTCCTCAGTTATTGAAATCCTCAACTACATGGAAGAAGCCCAAGTATGAATATAAAGTTTATCCTGAAATTATATAATTTACTCTTTTTTATGTTGTTTTCGTTTCTCTGAACTGAATGCAGCAACCAAAATAAAAATGGTATCTACACTCGCTTTCGGAGCTTATGAGAAGAGAGAGGATAGCCCGTATATGTTATTCCAGTGTACATCCACAAAATCACAAAATCGTCAAATTGCGTTAATTAAATGTAATTACACGAGCTGCAAAAACAGACTTCAAGTTGGGAATGAATCTTAATGGGACATAGGAGAAGAAACAAGCGTGGGAAAACTTTAATTAAATTTCCTTGCAGGGATATAGTTGAGAGTTTTCACTGCAATTTAGATAACACCACAGAAAATAAGGATACAAATATTCAAGAGAATTAGGAATATATTAACAAAAATCAATATAACACATGCTATGAATATGATTTGAGTATATAATGGAATATTAATGTTTATACACAAAACTAAGAAGGAAAAATTGCTGTCAAATAATCCATATTGCTGTAATGGAAATATAAGAATGAAGAATTTCAGTAATGCAAATCTTAAAATTTACCCCCATCAACGCATGTTCCATGACATCTATTTGTCAACACTATTTAACTAATTATATATTATCAAAAGGATGGTGCAATAATGAATATCGGATATGATTTGCCGTGACTTGTTTGGAGGGATTATTTTTGGTTTTGTTTTATAAATCAAAGCTATTTTTGTTTTCTAATCTCTTCTATTGATAATGGCAAGTGAAGGTTTATTAGTTACGATTAGGAAAAAAAGAAAATCAGTGAAACGGTGACTGGGCAACATAACTAAACATTTTGCTCATTCTAAACCATGAATATACTATCTAATGTATTGCCTTTATGATAAAAGACATACAATGTGATTAAATGGTGTTACCTAACCGAAGTGTATGTAAAGAAAAAATAATCCCATAACCAAAAATCACACCGAACCCATCAGTGTAAAAAGATTATACCTCCCTGTTCTGGGAAAGAATCAGTCATGGATGAAAATTGGTACTACGTCTAACATCATCGGGAACCGAAGCACAGCAATTTGGATCATTTCGAAAAGTGTAGGACATCAACAATGTGGGCAGCACTGTACTTGAGAGTCTGTAATTATTCTGGTTAATAGAGGCACTGGCGTCAAAAGTACATTACATGTTACAGTGACAAAGGCCACAGACGAAAAATAGTAACCAACAAATAGAGCGTGACAAATTGAATAAGGTCAGATGCCAAAATGCTATCGTCATATCTGAAATAATCTATTCAAATAAAGTAATGTCCTATTTCCTCAAGTTCTTGTACATACATATATAGATATGTAGACACCATTAGAGTTTTTACCCAATCCACCCTCGTCCCCAGTAAAGATCAAATCTGAGACTAACATGTGTGAGGTTGACCATGTATGGTACCATGACTGTCACTCGAATTTGACTAGGATGTATGCACACCACAAACTGCCACGTGGGGATTTGTGCGAAGAGAAAGGAAATAGGTCGGCAGAGGCAGATGGCACGAGACATGAAAAGCTGCCAAAGATACTTGACTGCAGTTAAGATGGAGAAAGTTAATGGTGTGTGACCCTGGAAATACTGCCACCAGAGACGTGCCTAGGCCGCGCCCTTGGTCGGTCTCCGGTTTAGGCGGTCGATCGGCGGAGAATATGAACGGTTATTTAAGGAGATGGAGTATTGGTGCTTGCCGTTGACACTTCTAGTTGCATATATATTTTTGGGAACAGACTTGAGCGCTTTAATCCAATCATCTATTCTTCTCCTTTTATCTAACACTGTGTTCTCGCGTTTATGATACCTAACCAGAAAAGATGTATTGGGTTTAGGCTATTGTCTTATGTTTGATTTTATAATATTTAAAAAAGA
>NC_090729.1:9431763-9436763 GCF_036898095.1 Palaemon carinicauda
ATATATATATATATATATATATATATATATATATATATATATAGAAAGAGACTAGAGACAAAGATTAATGAAAATATGAGAAATGAACAAGCATGATTCATAAAAAGGTAGAATATATACCGAACAGATTTTCTTTTAAGAATGTTGTAGAGTATTTTGTCGAATACAGAAATCCACTTTTGATGGCATTTCTAGACTATGTATAACCCTTTGATAAAATATATCGTCCAATTTGGTAAAAAAAATCCGGCCATATGATGAATTTCTATCTTAATATATTTTTTTTTTCAATTATGTTCATGAGCATAGCATGTGCAAAGTTAAGATTGCCATAGTCTTATCAAATGAATTTCCTGTGGACAGTGGAGTACTCGAAGGAATGTGTTGTATGCTCTCTATCTTACTAAAGGATTTTCTACTGTATAGAAAAGTTTGGGGAGGGTGGAGAAGGACTGGACTGCATTGGTAATAGGGAATTAGCTTACCTACAGTATGCCGATGCTGCTATATTTATCATACAAAGTTGGGTCGCAGATAAATAGAGTAAAGACAGAGATGATGAGAACGGAATATGCAACAGGAAATGAAATATCATTGGTAGGGAAAATGAATAATGAAGTAAAATTCTTTAAACATTCAGGAACTATCGTATCTAATACATTAGGATTTTAACGAAAAATTTAATAAATCAAACCAGACAATGGCTACGTTACGTAAAATTTGGAAATTGAATCACAGGACATTCCATTAATGATCAGGCTATATATCAATTTAGAGAGATTGGTGTTACTGTATGGACTTGAGTCGTGGTATGACAATAAATCAATATCCAACAGATTGTGAAAATATGAGAACACAAGCCTAAGATGAATATTGGGAGTTAGATGGTAAGGCAGGATTAAAAATGAAACAATAAGAGAAAATACTGAAGTGACATATGTGAATGAGATAATGGTGAAGGTTAGATGGAGATGGTTTTGACGTGCTCTTTGCACTCCATAACGGATATCAGTTTACGATAATTTCATGTGGGCCCCACAAGGCAGTAGAAGAGTTGCAAAACCCTGGCCCGCATGCTGTAGGACTATGAAGCGTGAAGTAGAATATGATGCATGGACTATTAATTTAAAATCTCAGCATAGAGATAACTGTTGAAATCTAACCGAGGACCTTTGCATCAATAGATGTAGAAGATGGTGATGATGATGATGATGATGATGATGATGAGGATGATATAAATATATATATATATATATATATATATATATATATATATATATATATATATATAATATATATATATATATATATATATATATAAATATATATATATATATATATATATATATATATATATTTATATATATATAAATGAATATATATATATATATATATATATATATATATATATATATATATATATATATATATATATAGACCCTTCGAATGAAAAGTGGGTCAGCATAATTGATAGGCGTATGCCTTCTGGTGTACTAAGGTACCAAGTGAAGGACAAACCATGGTTCAATGATCATTATAGGCATGATTATCTGTAAAACCAGCAGGCCTATCATCTTTGGAAGGGTAATAGATCAGATTTGACCTGGAATAACTATACTCGGCTTAGAGATTTTGGTCAGAGAGTTTATGCTTCAAATGAGAAAGAATTCAATTTAACCACAGAAGAACCCCTTTTTGCTACAACGCAGAAGCATAAGTGGTGGATTAGCCTTAAATCTGCACTCATTAATGTAGATGCAATAGTTCCTCCTTTACTTAAACCAGGTGGATTTGTCACTAACTGTCCAATGGAAAATGCTACCCGTTTGGCAGATGTGTTTGGCAGCAAGCAGAGTAATGAGAATATCAATCTTCCTCATTCCTGTTTTCCTGAGGCTAAACTAACTAGTTTGGCTCTTCGATCTCGTGAAATTAAAGCTCTCTTGATGGACCTTGATGCTTATAGAGGTGTAGATCAAAATGATATTTTTCCTTTGATTTTTTAAAAAGACTGTATATTTCTTAGCTCCAAAGTTATCTTTTATTTTGCGCAAGTTAGCAAAAAGAGGAGCTTTTAGCACTTGTTGAAGAATTCGTATGGTTACTTTACTATGTAAATGTGTTTATGATATGCAGATGATGCTACTCACTTTGCATCAATTCCATCTCCTGAATGTAGATCTGGGGCTGGTGAATCCATTAATAGAGATCTAGCTAAAATTAGCACATGGTGCAAATTATGGTGTATGAAGCTGAATCATAACAAAACTCAAAGTATGATTGTAAGCAGGTCAAAGACCGTGTCTCCTCAACATTCGGATCTCAGCATTGAAAAGGATTCGTTAACTTTGTATGATTAAAATATTAGGTGTGATTCTCGATAGGAAATTTACCTCTGAGAAACACATCAGGTCTGTGTCTTCTTCAATTGCACAATAAATTGGCTTATTGAGGAAGTCTTTCAAGATTTTCGGTGATCAATCTATTGTGAAGATTTATTTTTAAATCTTTCCTTTTACCTTTTTTCGAGTATTGTAATCCTGTGTGGTCTTCAGCTGCTGATTTTCATCTTAATTCGTTAGACAGGAACTTATGGTCTATTAAATCTCTTATTTCTGATCTAGATATTGACCTTTCGCACCGTCGTTCAATCAGTTCTTTCTGCATTTTGCAAAAGATTTTTTTTTTTAATTCTGACAATCCTTTACATTCAGATCTTCCTAGACAGGTCCATCCGGTTTGTAATACTAGGTATGGAGTGAATTCTAATATTCAGGCCTTCTCCACCATAAGGCTCAATACTACACAGTACTCATGGAGTTTTATTCCAGCTGTGACCAAGTTGTGGAATGATCTTACTAATCAGGTAGTTAAATCAGATCTTAAAAAATTCAAACTCGCAGAAAATGTTTTTATGTTGAACATGTTTGCGTAAGTCCTTTTATAGTTTATAAATTAAATATCTGTTTTAATGTTGTTAATGTTTTTAAAATATTTCATTTAAAATTTCATTACTTCTTATATCGTTTATTTATTTTTTTATATTTCCTTTCTTCACGGGACTGTTTTCCCTGTTGGAGCCCGTGGGCTTATAGCATCTTGCTTTTCCAACTAGTGTTGTAGCTTATCTAGTAATAAAAATAATAGTAATATATATATATATAAATATATATATATATATATATATATATATATATATATATATATATATATTATATATATATATATATATATGTATATATATATATATATATATGTGTGTGTTTTTTTTTCAAAAAGGCCCATAAAAGAAACACAGGAAATATAAATAAATCACTATATTTCGGTCAATAAACATCGACCCTCTTCAGGATGTAAAGTAAAAATGAGGAATACAGTGGAGAGTGACGGTTTATATACGAAAGCAAAAGGGTGTGTTCAATTGTTCTATAGTTGTTATAATTGCTGGAAGGATTAGCCAAACTTAATTACATCCAGGTGCGTCTTCTTATTGTTGAGCCGCTCGGAGGATGTCTTGACCTCTGATGCATATCTGGTGGTCGGTCTGCGTGGATTATCTTCTTAATGATAGGGTTAAGAAGAGTATTGTCCACTGTGTCAGCTTTCCATTGGCCGCCAGATAGGTTCATTGTGTTTGATTGATTTATGATGGCTGATTCCAGGATTTTCCTTCTGTACGGACAGGAACTCTTAAAAAGCAAAGAGGACTCACTCCAGTTAATCTGGTGCCCTAAATCCCTAAGGTGAACGAAAATCCTGTGACGGGCCGAGAGAGGGTTGTGAACTCAAAGGCAGGATGCAATCAACTGAGTTGTTTATTAAGGAACACTCTCCTTTATATACAAAACCTCAAGGCACAGGACATAACATGTTCGAGAGACAGACAATGTTACAGAGCAAAACCGGAGACATGATCATTCAGGTTCTTTTTAGTGCGAGGGAAGAGCGCAGATACAAGCATAATATATACAAAATAATTATGTACAATTGTGTGACACACGGTTGGTACATGGCTCCCCCCCTAAAAATGACATACTGTATAAGATAAATAGGGTGCCCTGATCTAGAAAGGCGAACTGTAGGCGGGTCATCTGGTCCTTTATGGGTAAAATATCGACATCGGGTATGGCAGCGCGTACAGGTTCGGGTAAACGGCGTATCCAAAGGGCACGAAGTAGGTTCACCTCACGAGGAGAGCCGTCTGCGGCAGGTTGAAGGCGAGCGATACTGGTCATTTCCCTGAGGGCAAGCGAAGCCCCTTGGTCCCCCAATGGTTGTTGCGAGAGCTGAAAAAGCTTTGCTATACAGGCGGCTGGCGACGGCGAGTACTGCTGCAGAAGGTATGTTTTGAGGGCGTCATACGCTATTGGGGTGTATCCTTGTTCACAAAGCCAGTCTGATATTTCTGGGAAGGTGTCCTTGGGTATCGCCGCAAGAACATAATCTGCTTTGGTGGTTGAGCGAGTCACACCCCTGATACGAAACTGGACTTCTGCGCGCTAAAACCAAGCAAACGCCTCTCCGCTGGCAAACGATGAAAGTTTGAATGGAGCAGCCGCAGCACCAACTGCCGTAGAGACCGCCATAGTACCAACGATGAAGGGGCGAGGGGGTGGGGGTGGAAGGCGGTGGGAGCGAGTCGACTTCCGGGGTCACCAATGTGACGGGCCGAGAGAGGGTTATGAACTCAAAGGCAGGATGCAATCAACTGAGTTGTTTATTAAGGAACACTCTCCTTTATATACAAAACCTCAAGGCAACAGGACATGGCCATGTTCGAGAGACAGACAATGTTACAGAGCAAAACCGGAGACATGATCATTCAGGTTCTTTTTAGTGCGAGGGAAGAGCGCAGATACAAGCATAATATATACAAAATAATTATGTACAATTATGTGACACACGGTTGGTACATGGCTCCCCCCCTAAAAATGACATACTGTACATGTTAAATAGGGCGCCCTGATCTAGAGAGGAGAACTGTAGGCGGGTCATCTGGG
>NC_090729.1:9441763-9444263 GCF_036898095.1 Palaemon carinicauda
GAATTCAACTTTCAATAGTCAGTACACATCCTGAAAGATCCATCGGATTTTTTCATGAGCAAGCATGGAGAACTGTAAGGGGTAGACCTTTTTTCGGCTAAACCTTTTTTAAACAAGTATCCCACTTCTTTTCTTATGAATTCTTGGTAATACGGTGACAATCGATAGGCACGTTGTTTGAATGGCCTCTGTCATCTAAAGGTGTATCTTATGCCTCATCATGTCGGTTCATTTGGGGACGTCTGAGACAATTAGATGGAAGCTTTTAATCAATCGGCTTAATTCCTTTTGCCTCTCCTTGTTCAAATAAGTTAATTTATCTTCTAAGTTCCTAATGATTGACGAATATTTCACTTTGCTTACAACCCGTACCTCGTCTTCAGTGGATGGGATAGTTTGCGGCATACACACCTGTTAAGGTTCGGTCTTGTTTTCGTTTATGTATGGTTTCAATAAGTTAACGTGAACTTTCCTTTGGTTTTTCTTATTCCTGGCTTTTCGATAACGTAGATCAGGTCACTGATCTTCTCCAAAATCCAGAATGGTCCTTGGAACGTATGGGTGGGAGGATATCTCCCTATTAGTAAGAAAACTAAAACCTGCTGTCCTACTACAAATCGCCTGTTCTTAGTTTTCATATTGAAGTTTTTCTTCATATTTCCCTGGCTTGTTTTCAAGATTTCAAGGGAAATCTTACTTATCTCGCCTATCCTTTTCCTCGAATACTTGACATATTCTCCATCCGTTTCCTCTCGATCCTTCCATTTTTGCTACCAACATTGTAATCGGTCCCCTTACTTCTCCTGCAAACACCTTTTCAATCAGGCTACATCATATGCTTTCTTGATAAGCATTGCTTACCTCAAATAACATCAACTGTAGCTCGATCTAATTCATTTCCTGTCGTTGCAGTACTTTGTTAGTATATTCTTTAGGGTTTGATGAAATCTCTCTAATGCACCTTGGGTCTCCTGGTAATAGGCAGTATACGGTAGTTGTGTCATATCCAACAGTTTCATCACATCCTGAAACAATTTTGACGTGAAATTTGTTCGTCGGTCACTCTGACCGATTTCTGGAATTCCAAACTTTACAAAAAAGTCAAGTAACTTCACAGTGATTACTTTGGCACTGATGTTCCTGACGGGTATGACTTCTGGGTATCTTGTGCCTGGACACATCAAAGTTGAATATATTCGGGGCCTTTCTTTGTTCTCGGAAATGGTCTTACAATGTCGATCATCACCTTGCTGGAGGGTTCTCTTCGTACTTCAATTGGTTGTAAGGGAGAATTCTTGATTTACTCGTTAGGCTTTCCAGCCAACTGCAAACATAACATGCAAGGCTAAACTGGGTCAAATCCTTATGCATGCTCGGCCAGAAAAAAATGTCTCATAATATTCTCCGTCATCTTTCTTATTCCCAAGTGTCCCGTCGCATGTGCTACGGTGATCACCTGTCTTCTCAGGGGTGCAGGAATCTAAATCTGACGGTATATGACCCATTTGGCATTCTCAGGGATATCGACGGTCTATGCTTCCTGATAATCAATCCATTCTCGATGTAATAAAAGGTGGGAGACTTCTCTACATTCATCTTATCCTCCATACTGGACAACAATTCCATTAAAGTTTCATCCATACATTGCAATGGTATCATCCTTTTCCGACTCACCTGTTCTACTTCTAATGCTAAATTCTCTATTTCTTCCATGACCTTTACTCCCTTCTTAATCATCATTCGTCTGTCGTTCCTCTTCTTTCGGGCTCTGTCGGGAGCTCACCTCTTGTGTATCATCATGGGAAACCTCTTCTACCGTAAACAAATCTTCCATGTTCATCATTCCTTCGGTCTTTCTGTCTTCTTTTGCAGCTACTTTCTTCATCATATTCTTAGTCGTCACACAACCAGAAAACAGATATGGGTAGTTCTTCTTAAGTGTAGTCATAAGGCTATACTTGAGTGGTTTCTCCACTACAATGAGGCAAGGCACAAAAGGCGCTACACTAACCTCATTTGCTATTACGACTTCACTTTTTTGGCAGTCATGTCCTCTACTGCAAAATCTAAATGACCTGTCACCAACTAGCATGTCAGTTTTAAAATTCTCTTCAAGATTACCGAATCTCCTGTGATAGAATGTCTCACCAACAAGGTGTACGCCTTGCGTCACTATACTGTCATTGCATCCCATGTCGTGCAATATCTTGACCAGGATCTGCTCGCTCCCATCTAGAGTGACTAACATACATTCATAGGTATACGGTTTAAAAACATCCACGCTGTTTGGGGTTGTCCTGTTCACCGTGCAAACATTAACGGGTTTTTATTCCTTGTCGACCTTTCCTGTTTGATTCTTCGTCTTCATATTCTGTGGAGTTGAATTACCCTCAAGCACTTGGGTGACTGCTTTCAGTTGGGTTGACCAACAATCCTTACTGATATGGCCTTTTTTACTACACTTATAACTGACTATATTAGTTTTCTGCACGTCTCTAAC
>NC_090729.1:9466763-9471763 GCF_036898095.1 Palaemon carinicauda
TGACCAAGTTGGACCAAGAGAATTCATATTTCAGTTCAGTGTCCCTCAACCTAAAGGTATTTAAAAAAATAAAGCTGATATAAAAAAGAAAGCTTTTTAAGATATTTATGTCTTGCATAAGAATGAATAATTTGAACATATATTGGTGATATATTGGTGGACGAGTAAATGTCATGATATTTAAAATTAAATATCGACTATGGATGTTTGTTTCCAACCCTTACTTTGAGAATAGATAAGCATCATAGCATTTATGGCTCATCTAAGATAAATTCAAATGCAACTTTTGTAATGTTTAAAAAAAAAATATTAATACGAAAAAAAAAATCGACTAAACCCTACAGATATCTATTATTGACTTAGCGTCTGTGTCCTCCAGCGGCCGAGAATCTCATATGAATTATTTTCATGAAAGAGCCTGTCAGATATGACCTAGTGTTTCCTTAGTAAGCGCAGCTTAGCATCACGTCAAGAGACAATCATCAAGGCCGATTGGATTCTCCCAAATTCCAGTTTCCTTTACGAGGAGGAAGAGAAACAATGAAGAAGTTAATGAAGGCATTTGATGGCCGACAGTAAACGGATTTCCAAAGACTTTCCTTTGAATCCTGACTTCATTTATATCTGGCAATTCCATTGTTCCCGGCAGGGATTTGCTTTGCAACTGCAAAGAATGCAAGATGGAGAAACGGGCCCTCCAGGTCTTCAGTCAATCCCCCTCCTTACGAGGTAATTCAACTTTATTGTATAATTATTTTGGATTTCACAGAATGCATGCTGAGTTAGATGGCAAATTTCAATATTTTTTCTATCAAGATGGTCGTGTTATTTATATACATTATGTATTACATTTCATCATTAATTTTCCCCTTTCCCTAAATTATATCTCTTGAAATGCATACACACTCCTTTCGGTAATATAAGACAATGGTTTTGGTTTGCAAATTGTGTTACGAAACAGTTAGTTATAGGACAGAAGCACAAAGTATTTAGAATTATTAGATAAAAATTCCAGTTCATTTCAACTTCAGTAAACTTCATTTGCAGATTACATACTGTTTACCTTCTCTTTCAGAACTTAAAAACGGTGTATTTGGTCATTAACGCATTTTAGCGTCCCAGAATTATTCTATGTTAGTCTAGTTAAATCAGTCTTTTGGTATTCATTATTGATCAATGAAAATGTGTTCGATATTTGTATTGACTGTAGAGGAAACCAATTGGTGGAGAAACTGATTTCATAATTATTGACGATGCAATAACCAAATTAACTGGACATTTCTAAATATTTGATATTCATGATTTCGCATACTTTCTTTAAAAAATAATAAAAATTTAAAAGAAACATGTTTTGATAGCTGAAATGTTCGGAATCTTATGTACATTGTAGTAAGAAAATACTGATTGATTGATTATTACATTTTATGTGGCATCAAAACAGCGTAGTTAGAAAACATATGAATTAATTCAGCATAGTAATAAAACTGATAATTGGAAGACACCTGTGCTACTTTATATAAAAAAAGGCATAAAGCTGCAAAAATAGAATAGAAATTCAGGACACATTAAGCCTCGACTTGAATGACTGAAAGTAAGTTAGGAGATTACATACAAATTTCTATCATTCCAAGATATTCTTATTGATCAGTATACTGAGTTAACCCACGAAATACTAATTCAAATGGAATTTTATTTCTAGAAACAAAGATAAGTTGTTGAAGTTTAAAAAGACATTCTGACTGACCAACAAAAATTAAAATGCTAAACACGACCCTTTGAATCCGGACCTCAATTAGCTCTAGTCATCTCATTGTTGCTAGAAGGGGTAAAGTCTCCCCACTTCCAGGTGGAGGATTTCAAGATGGAGCAATCGAGACTCCTTGTAAGGAACTGGGACTAATGAGATGCCTAGTTACTTTGGAGTTCTCCTCCATGTCATTTCTGTGTGACAAAATATATACATCATTCCATAATGATTCCGAAGGGTAATTTGAATAAGATTTTCAGGTTATCCTTTATAATGAGGTATTTCTGGATATGTGATGAAGATTTAAAGAGATCAGGAAATATAATTCATTATGATTAGATAAAGTCTGGTATGCCTTTTATTTTCATGTTAAGCAGGTCATAATATAACTTTTTCGTATGGGTATAAACATATGGCTATAAACATAAACAAGAAAGTACAACCTATGACATTAGATATGAAAATAATATTTACCAGTTCACAATTTTTTTTTCTTTTTTAATCTTCAGTCAATATTCCAATATATATTGCCAGATATACTTCTTCCTTCGGGATTTGTAGTTTTACCGTCAATATTTTTTTGGGTAAAGGATGTAATCAGTATAACTTTTATCATAATGAGTTCGATGTGTTCCAAGTAAACCATTATAGCATGTTTCGAAACCCAGATGGGAAACCTCCTCTGATTCAAAATACTATCAAAAGATGATTGCTGGATTGATATCAATAACCCACCATAGCAGTCAATGTCTTAATGAATATCTGGAATGAACTAGTAAGACCTACAGAACTAGAAACGAAATTAATGAACAATTTTCCAAAACAGGAAAATTTAGGTACAAATAAGAGAAGCACACTTTATGCAATCCATGTTTTAGTAATATATCAAATCTTAGTCATGATACCGATTATATTAGTTAGACTTTCTAAAAATCCATGTTTCATAATTGGTGAAAAAGGGACTTGCAACCTGATGACAGTAAAGATTGCAATGTTACAATTTGTGAAAATATCCCTCTATGTCCTCTGAGAAAAAGAAAACAATATGTAATCGGAATGTTCCTTTTTCACCAATTAAACTCAATAATTTTCTAACTGCGCTCAAACATGAATTTAAAAGATTGATAAATACAAGAGAGTAACATATTTTTCAAGCATACCGATTGTGTTAGTTTCAAAGTAAGCTTTACCATTCCTAAAGCAGCCTTGTCGGGAGATTATTCCTGTTTCGACTTTTTTGTCTTTGATTTTCATGTTACATTAATTTCGGAAATCATAATTCCTTTAGATTAGGAGATGAACTCAAGATCAAAATCACAAAAGACTTTTTAGTTTATTCAATGCCGTTACGTAATCACATGATTGGGAAAAATAGGCTGAAGAATCCAGGTAAAAAACCATTGTAACCTTAATGACTCTGCAGAAGTACGACTAATTTCCCGACATCTGAAGATATTTTTTTAATAATATAAATTTACAAATATTCCTGTTTATACAACAATATAAAAATACAAACTGTAGTATAATTTTATATATATATATATATATATATATATATATATATATATATATATATATATATATATATATATATATATATATATATATATAAATATTGATATATTTATATATTTATATTTATGCATATATATATATATATATATATATATATATATATATATATATATATATATATATAGATATATATATATATATAGATATATATATATATATATATATATATATATATATATATATATATATATATATATATATATATCTATATATATATATATATATACATATAAATATATATATATATATATATATATATATATTTATATGTATATATATATATATAGATATATATATATATATATATATATATATATATATATATATATATATATCTATATATATATATATATATATATATATATATATATATATATATATATATATATATATATATTTTAATAAATATTGATGTATTTATATATTTTTATATATATATATATATATATATATATATATATATATGTATATATATATATATATATATACATATATATATATATATATATATATATATATATATATATATATATATATATATAACTATTATTTTGCACAAGTAAGCAAGAAAAGGAGCTCTTAGCACTTGTTGGTGATTGGCAATGTTACCCCACTATGTAAATGTGTTTACGGTAGCTTAGGTCCAACTAATTACCGCCCATTTTCCATAACTCCCTTATTATATAAAGTTTTTGAAGTTCTTTATGCAAAACCTCTTAAAAGGATATCTGAAACTAATCTTCTGTTCCCTAGTTTGCAATATGGTTTTGGTAAAGGCCTTAGAGCATGTGATGCCCTTTATTTTGATTTGTTATTGGTCAGGATTTTCGTATGATTTTGGTTCTGCCTTTGACCGTGTTTTCAAACACAAAAAGTTGGGAGTGGGTGACTTGTTTCTTAGCATTATCATTGAGTTTCTAATTAACGGATCAGGATATGGGATATATGGTGTCCCTCAGGTAGTGTTCTTGGCCCATTAAGTTTCATACTATGTACACTTGACATGTGACCTGGCCTAGAAAATTAGCTTGTTGCATATGATATGGTGCTACACTCTTTGCATCAATTCTATTTCTTGAATGTAGATCTGGGGCTGCTGAATCCCCTATTAAATATCTATATAAAACTAGTGCATGGTGCAAATTGTGGGACATGACGTTCTATCCAAACAAGACTCGAAGTGGTTCATCAACATTCAGATCTCAGTCTTGATAATGCTTCTTTAACTCTATGATTCTTTTAAGATTTTAGGTGTGATTCTCGACAGCAAATTTACTTTAAACAAAAATATCTGGTGTATGTCTTCTTCAATTGCACAAAAAACTGGCTTATTGGGCAAGTCTTTTAAGGTTTGGGTGATCAGTTTATTACAAAGAATTATTTGATTCCTTCATTCTACCTTTTTCGGGTATTATTCTCCAGTCTGGTCTTCAGCTGCTGATTTTCATCTTTATTTGTTGGACAGGAACTTTAGGTTTACTAATTATTATTATTATTATTATTATTATTATTATTATTATTATTATTATTATTATTATTATTATTATCATTTGCTAAGCTACAACCCTAGTTGGAAAAGCAGGATGCTATAAGCCCAGGGGCCCCAACAGGGAAAATAGCTTAGTGAGGAGAGGATAAAAGGAAAAATTAAATATTCTAAGAATAGCAATAACAAAAT
>NC_090729.1:9491763-9496763 GCF_036898095.1 Palaemon carinicauda
TTGATACCAATCCAGTCCAGTCCTTCTTCACCATCCTTAACTGTTTTATGAATTACAAAATCCATGAGGAGGATAAATAACATGGTTATTACAAGTTGCCGTCAGAGCGAGGGGAGAGTGAAGATACAAAGGATAATATATACAAAAAAAAAATATTACTATTTACGACTGGTAGTGTACCACCAGTCGTAAATAGTAATATTTTTTTTTGTATATATTATCCTTTGTATCTTCACTCTCCCCTCGCTCTGACGGCAACTTGTAATAACCTGTCTGAATACTTCTTTGTGGAATGTTAGCAGAACCGGTTGCCGGTTTGACAAGAAAGAGCATAATTGTATTTTGTGAAATTCCTACTAGGATTTAGAGTGTATGTATACTCAATGTTCTGTAATAAAGTTACTCAGTTACATTCATCTCGCCTTTGATTCACAACCTACTCTTGGCCCATTACATTGGTGACCCTGGAGTGACCACTCGCTCCTCCCGCCTTCCCCCCCTCACTGTTACTATGGCAGACTCCACAGAAGTTGGCACCACCCCATTCAAACTTTCGCCATTCGCCAGTGGAGACGTATTTGCTTGGTTTCAGCGCGCAGAAGTCCAGTTCTGCATCAAGGGCGTGACTCGCTCAATCACCAAAGCAGATTATGTTCCCGCAGCGATACCCGAGGCCACCTTCCCGGAAATCTCCGACTGGCTTTGTAAACAAGGAGACACTCCAATAGCGTACGACGCCCTCAAAACACCTTCTACAGCAATACTTGCCTCAGGGAAATGACCAGTATCGCTTGCCTGCTACCTTCCGCAGACGGCTCTCCTCGTGAGGTGAATCTAATTTGTGCCCTTTGGGTACGCCGTTTATCCGTACCTGCCCGTGCTACCATGCCCAATGTTGACAGTTTACTCATAAAGGATTTGAAGACCAAAGCTGACGCCCTATTGGACAACCTCTTCACGACCTCCAAGACCTCCATCAATGCCTCCACTCCTGACGAAGAGTACACCTATTCACCGTCAACCGAAGCTTATGAGAATGCCGTAGGACACATACACCTACCCTGTGACGTGGCGGAGGGGTGACAAAGCCACCAATCACCCATTACTCGCTCGCACCCCAACCAATAACTTCTATAGCCACTTACTGTCTCCCATCGACCACAGTTTTGCTACCACCACTCCAGACTCGTGGTTGTCGTGAACAAATTTGTGAAGGATTATCACTGGCCAAAAACGTGTAAGTAGGCCATCACTCGTGGCGGTGGCCTCCCGTGATTCTAATCATTTCTTTTTACATGACGGAGAAACGGGCGTGCGACTTTTGGTAGACACGGGTGCTTGTCGTTCTATTTTTCCAAGGGAACTCTTCAGCACACGACGCAGTCCTGTCTAAGTCTGCCGACAAGAACCTCACATTATTATTCGGAAACAGCAAATTTAATGGGAAGGACCTCGTTGCTGATGTCATATTGCCAATCCTTGGTGCAGATTTCCTGTCTCATTTCCATCTTCAAGTCGATGATGTCCACCGGTGATTGGTCAACGCAGACTCGTACTTGTTGACACCTCTTAAACCCACCCACTCCAACCATGCTCTCCACATCAGCACACCCAAGGAGGCCTATGCCCATCTCATCACGTCGAACCCAGAAGTTTTTCATCCAGAACTTTACCAAACACCCATGGCTCCTGCCAAACATGGTATTTATAACCATTTCGAGACAAGAAGGACCCCTGACTTTGCAAAATTCAGACATCTGGCACTGGATTGATTGGCAGCCGCCAAACAGACATTTGCCGAAATGGAGGAAATTGCCCTTTGCCAAAAGGTCTCCAGTCCATGGTCGTCACCCTTACACATCGTCCTGTAGAAAGATGGCTCCCTCCGTCCGTGTGTGGTCTACAGGCACGTAAACCTGCAAACAGAACCGGATAACTACCTCCTCCCGAACATTGCTGACTTGATCTCCTACCTGCACAAAGCAAAGGTTTTCTCCACACTCGACCTCCTAAAAGGGTTTTATCACTTGCCTATGAACCAGAAGACATTCTTAAGACTGCATTCACCACTCCCTTCGGTACACACACCTTCAATTACTCCTGTTTTGCCATTCGTAATGCTGGGGCCACTTATCAACGTCTCATAGAGGGCATATTATTTGTCCTCACCTTCTATGTGTGTTTAGTGGATGACATACTTGTGTTCTCTACCTCCCGTTTTTCATATGATCGTACATAGCAACAATATTTCTCTTTTTTGTATATGTAATCCCTTGTATCTTCGCTCTCCCATCGCACTGACTGCAACTTGCATCAACCTGTCTGCTTACTTCTTATTGTTAACTGTTAACAGAACCGGTTGCCGATTGGACAAGAACTAGCATATTGTATTTTGTGACCCTGCCAGGACCTAGTGTGTATATATACTCCATGTGTCAATAATAAAGTCCTCTGTTGCTTTTATCTCGCTTTTGAGTCACAGCCTACTCTTGGCCTGTCACATTGGTGACCCCGGAAGTCGACTCGCTCCTGCCGCCTTCTCCCTCCTCACTGTTATTATGGCAGACTCCACAGAAGTTGGCGTCGCCCAATTGAAATTTTCGTATTTCGCTTGTGGAGAGGCGTTTGCTTGGTTTCAGCACGCAGAAGTCCAGTTCTGCATCACGGGCATGACTCCCTCAACAACCAAAGCGTTATAGTTTTCTTCCTCAAAAGAGGAACACTACTGCTACCTCCGCATCGTGCTCGATCACCTGAAAAAAAAACCGCCTTGTAGTCCGGTACGACAAGTGTACCTTTGGCGCCAATGAAGAGTCGTTCTTAGGGCACCGCATCACTCCTGAAGGAGTCCATCCCCTACATGAAAAGGTAGCAGCCGTTCAGAACTTCCCCACGCCCTGAACTATCAAAGCACTGCAGGAATTCTTGGGCATGATCAACTCTCATCACTGTTTTCTGCCAGCCATTGCCGCCACTCTTGCTCCCCTATACACCTCCCTCAAGGGCAAACCCAAAGACCTGAAGTTGGGTTCCCTTCAATAAGCGGCCTTCAGCAACGTAAAAAATGCCCAATCAACCACTACTGCTCTCACTTTTCCGATCTCACATGCCCGTCTCATTCTCTCCACCGATGCCAGCAGCGTCGCTATTGGTGCAGTACTCGAACAGGTGATCAACAGCTCGCCTAGCCCATTAGGCTTCTCTGGCAGAAAACTGTCCAAAGCAGAATCGCGTTATTCTAACTTCGATCTAAAATTTCTGGCTATACACTTGGCTGTCCATCACTTTCGCCATTTCTTAGAAGGTACGCCCTTCGTCATTTACACAGACCACATGCCTCTGGTGCATGCCTTCACTCGACAGTCTGACAGCTGGTCCACCTGTCAACGCTGACATCTCTCCGCCATGGCTAAATACAATTGTACCGCTCAACACGTCCCTGAGAAAATGAGTCCCGTTGCCGATGCCCTGTCAAGAAACAAGTTTGCCGCCGTTCAACTGGGATTGGATTACAATGCCTTAGCTGAAGCCCAACAGCAAAATCTAGAGTATCAAGCATGTAGGACATCCTACACATCCCTCCTTTGGGAGGACGTCCCCCTCGACAACTCTAACACCACCCTCCTCTCTGACGTCAGTACTGGTATAACGTGACCGTGGATTCCTGCTCCCATGCACCACCAGGTGTTTTATTTCATTATTCAAAACATGTAGCATTTTCTTCATAAATTATGAATAAAAAAGATCCAAGTGCAGCTATATTTCTTTAAAATCTCAAATAAATCCAATGATTTAATAAATGCAAGATAGGAGAAGAAAATAAAGAAAGGTGCATATACGAAATGTATAAAGGTAAGTCGCATGAATATTCCTGTCCTGGATTCATCTAAAACTAGCGTTGTTCAATGTACCTAATAAATAATTTAAGGAGATATCCGTAGCACAGCTTATAGACACAAGCATGATATTTCAACATATATCTTACGAAATATTTTGATAATAGATTAATGCCATGGATAAAAACAAAATTTATATTTATGAGCGTGTCTGATTCTTTTCTTTGGTTTATTCATAGAAACTCTCTTCTGATTTTCATTGATAAAAGCACGCAGTGACCCACTTGCTCTTTAGCTGATTAGTATTAATTTGTGTAAATATTTTTGCGAAATGTTTCACTTAATCTATTTTCCTTCTTAAATAAAGGTTTCAGGTTACAAGATTTATGTTAACACATGTACGAAGAATTAGTTTCGTTTCTAAAATAAATAAAAATCGAGTAATAGAAATATCCTCAAGTTTTCGACTGACCCAGTTGAACTAAAGGAACTGATATTTAACTTCAAAGTCCCTCGATGTAAATGTATATAAGAAAAACACTGACAGGAGAAAGAAAGCTATTCAAGACATTATTCCAAAAATAATAATATTTAATAATTCAAGCTTTTGGTTTTTTATTGCTGGAGAAGTAAATGCCATGCTATTTAGTATTAACAATCTACGATGTATGTTTGGTTCTGCTTTGAAAATAAACAAGTATTATAGCATTCTTGGCTCAGCTAAGATAAATTCAAATGGAACTTTTGTAATGTTTTTTTTAGGTATCATTACGAAGATACATTTTAATATAACCTATTAGATATCTGTTATAGATTTTCTGTTTGTCTCCTTCAGCTATTGAGAATTTCATTTAAAGTGTTTTCATGAAAGAGCCTATTAAATATGACTCAATGTTTCCTTAGTGAGTGCACCTCAGCAAGGAATCAAGAGACAATCCTTAAGAACGATTGGATTCTGCCAAATTAGAGTTTCCTTTGCGAGGAAGAAGAGAAACAATGGAGAAGTTAATGAAGGCATTTGATGACCGGCAGTAAACGGATTTCCAAAGAATTCCTTTTGAATCCAGGGATTCGCTTTGCAACTGCAAACAATGGAAGATGGAGAAACAGGGCTTCCAGATCTTCAGTTGATGCTCCTCCTTACGAAGTATTTCGACTTTAATT
>NC_090729.1:9509263-9516873 GCF_036898095.1 Palaemon carinicauda
TATATATATATATATATATATATATATGTATATATATATATATATATATATATAAATATACGTTTTATTTATGTGATATAATATTTTCTTCATAGCTGAAACAACCTTCACCAACTACGAAAAAGTGGATTATTGCACTGTCTCTTCAAGGAAAGGCATATAGGAGTATAACAGACTAGAATGGGTTCCTCTGAAATTGAATTTCGTAATACACAATATAAACTTTAAAGCTGAGCAAGAGAAGAAAGTTGCATTCACGGGATAGCTACGTTATGTCGAAGGTCCAAGGCTAATGACGCCATTTCCTTTTTATGACAGTGCATTGTGGTAAGATTTTATAGCCATTTCCACTCACTCTTTAGATTTAAGTTACGAAAAGCCTCAAGAAATTTCATAACGAAGGATATTCCTTATACGAAAAAAATGTGTTAGAGAGAGAGAGAGAGAGAGAGAGAGAGAGAGAGAGAGAGAGAGAGAGAGAGAGAGAGAGAGAGAGAGAGAGACCCGGGGTGGGGGAGAAAAGTGCGATTTTGCGCATCATTTAATCGCCTTAGAGTAAATTGAAAATCTTGATTATTGAAAAATAATCCAAATGACCTGTCGTTTCCGTGGTCTGCCTACATAAGAAGATTTCAACAGTAATCACAGAGGAAAGAAAAACCTTGCAACTAATTTTTCAGCAAGGTTTTTTTATCTCCTTTTTAATCTATTCCGATGTAATTTATTGTACTGAATAGTTTTTACACATTTGTTCTGATATATTTATTATGTTAAAGTCAATGGAGGCTCGTTACTAAAATGAGTGGGGACGCTGCTCCAGGAAATAAGTAGCCTTTGTCTCAACGTTGTATAAAGAAAAACAAACTGGTATAGGAAAATGCGTTCAGCATCTTACTACTCATAAAAAAACATAATCAAATCTTTTTTTATTTACTCTTTGTTTATCAAACTCTATAACTTATAGCTTTTGATAACAAAACCAAGTTTTAAATATGATGTAAATCATAATCAATGGTCCTTTTTTAATCAGAATCATTTCTTTCCGTTGATGATTTATTGTCCGTATACGGTTTGCTATTTAGCCTTCATGTCTAAAAATGAGATTCCAGTTTTCCAATACAAAGGCATTTCTAATAAATAGTCCTTTGATCCATTAGTCCCCCCAAAATTAATATATGCCTAAATAGTATCAGGTTATTTCCAAGTCAATCATTTTATAAACAAGACGGACTTAATTCTTTGTTTATTCTCATAATGTTCTTACTTCTAAGTTACAAATTTGATAGAAAATATATATTGATAAACCATGGAGTACCTGAACATTTGATGCATTTAAATTCAGTTACTACGTAGGTCAAGCAAGGTGAATTACAAGAAAAAAAAATCTAAATTGATGTAGGAATTTGTATTCAATTCATCAAAACACAAGATTCCCTTCTTTGAACTCATCTCTGTTCTTCCATATAAGTGATATTATTATTATTATTATTATTATTATTATTATTATTATTATTATTATTATTATTACCTCCGCCAAAAAAGTTGGAAGGAGGTTATGTTTCAACCGTTATTTGTTTCTTTGTTTGTGTGTGAGCGTATGTCTGTTAATGAACACCTTCCAGGCCACAATTTCAGTCGTAGTGTAATGAAACTTGCAGATATTAACTGTTATATAAAAAAAACTAAAAGTGATTAAGTTTAGAAGGTCAAAGACAGAGATCAAGGTCATAGTCAAGCAGAATATACAAATCACATAATCAGCCATAAATTTGAACATCGTTGTCACAGAGACTATAAACTTGGTTCATGTATGAGTGTGTGAAAATCCACACCAAGATCAAGGGAAAGGGCAAATTCTGGTCATCAACCATACGGCCACAATTTTGATCATAAAATACTAAAACTCGCAACGCTCTTAAACTGTTATATAAAGAGCTTTTAAGGTCGAAGGTCAAGGTCGAGGTCAAGGTAAAGGTAAAAATAAAGGTTAAATTCCGGTCATCAACCATACGGCCACATTTTTAATAATAAAGAACTGAAACTTGCAGGGACTTTAAACTGTTATATAAAGAGATGTTAAGGTCGAAGGCTAAGGTCTAGTTCAAGACAAAGGTCAAGCGAAAGGTCAAACTCCGGTCATCAACCATATGGCCACAATTTTAATCGTGAAGTTATGAAACTTGAAGGGATTTTAAACTGTTACATAAACAGCTGGTAAGGTCGAAGGTCCAAAGTCGAGTCCAAGGCAAAGGTCAAGCGAAAGGTCAAATTCTGGTCATCAACCATATGGCCATAATTTCAATCGCAGAGTAATGAACTTGAAGGGATTTTGAAATGTGTTATAAAGAGCTGCTGTTAAGGTCGAATGTCAAGCTCCAATCTAAGTCAAAGGTCAGTTGAAAGGTCAAATTCCGGTCATCAAGCATACAGAAATAATTTTAATCATAAAGTAACGACACATGCAGCTGGATTTGATTAATTGATTCTCGGAAAGGTACGTTGGTTTCGAGAAATAAGTTGCCGTGGCGGAGGTCTGAACTCTCCGAGGGATTTTCTAGTTATTATTATTATTAATATTATTATTATTATTATTATTATTATTATTATTATTATTATTATTATTATTATTATTATTATATTATTATTATTAATAATAATAATAATAATATAATAATAAGAAATTAGACGGTAAAAAATTCCTTTACGGTTCCTTAGACATATGGATATATGTTTTGGGCAGCAGGTTTTATAGAGTTTAACTGGGGAACTATTAGAAATTAGTTTTCATAATCATGGTTGCGGCTACTCTTTAAAGCTGTAACATGCTGATTACTGATAAAGATTAATACCTCAATGATTTTAAAGATCCTGGAATACCTCATAAATATTTTCATTAATAGTGATGTTTCAAACCAACAATATTAGTGAATATTTCAATTAATTCCTTATCCCTTGATAGAATGATAGAAGAGATTGACTTTAATCATGATACCTAGTCCCTTATCTAAAACTGTGTTGGATACCTGGAATTCAATAAAGTGCTTCGTTGCTTGATATTAATGTTAAGTTCGCACGCGTAAGACCTTGCAAAGGATCCCTCTATGAATGCGATTAGTCTTCTTAATGTAAGAGTATTCACATTTCTCCATCCATAGTGCAGTTCCCTGAGAGAGCCGGAATGATGTTTGATAATGTTCTAATCCTCTTAGGATCTGAAGAGAGGCGCTTGCAAGAGAGATCGGGTAGCTGGAAGTTAATGATTTCACCCTACAGTATCCAAAGAAGACGTCTATGAATCTACTGAGTCGGAAATTATTGGGCCAAGGAGTTTGCGTAAAATCACCTTAGCTCTTCAACCTTGCACCAGATGACCTGGTAATTGGCTTACGTCGTATCCTTTTTAACGTGAATATAATTAGGTATTTTATTCGTATCTGTGTGCAAAAGAGAGAGAGAGAGAGAGAGGAGAGAGAGAGAAGGAGAGAGGAGAGAGAGGAGGAGAGAGAGAGAGAGAGAGAGAGAGAGAGAGAGAGGGGGGTTTATTATTTCATGTAATATTCGTCTTTCAGGGGTGGGAACGAATTATAAGGTAATATCTCTCTCTCTCTCGTCACTCTCTCTCTCTCTCTCCTCTCTCTCTCTCTCCTCTCTCTCGTCTCTCTCTCTCTCTCTCATCTCTCTCTCTGTTCTAGTTAAGGCCACAAATAATCGGCTAAATGATTGTTACCTAATTTGTGTCATATGGAATCAGGGATTTACTATATTTTTAGGGAACACTCCTATTTGTTTCTCCATGACCAGTTTTGTGGCAGCCTTAGGTTGAAAATTAACCAAATTTTAAACATAAAAATTAAAAGATAAAACTGCTATAAATTCCAAAACTAAAAAAAACCGTGTGAGCAACTAAAAACCGAATTGTTCCATAAATGTATCTGGGAAAATTAAAATACATTAAAAAGATGCTGCAAAAGATTGTTTTTTGAACTATTTACTCGTTATGATTAAGTAGACTTAAATATTTCCTTATATGTAAGTACTCTATAGATCTTATCGTCATATGTGAAATTAGAAGAGAGACCTTGTTATCACATGTGACATTAGAATATATCAAATATTTTGAGAGTTACAAATAGTGAGAAAAAACAAGTGATAATCTTTAAGATGTCAGTTAACATGTCAGAAAACATAGCCTTCGGAAACATTTCAGGTCCATAAAGTCGTGAAAAATATGAGAAATTTGAAGCATACTTGGAACCGAAGGAAGCGAGTTAACTAGCATATATTCTAATTCTCGTAGTATTTCCTGCAGTGGTTACGAGTCAGTGAAAAAGCTGTTGTAATTAATTGCTTCTAGAACATATCTCTCGTGCATTTTCGCATTGGACCAGACATCGCATGCGATATATCTAGGAAACGTTAATTCCAGGTCGTAAGCATAGAAAATTCCTAAACAGCTTGATGAACTCAAGACCCAAACTCCCCAAATAACTTTTAATCTATTCTTTGTCACGTGCTTGGGAAAAATATGCGTCATAATGGCACTCAGATACCATTTTAACCTTCATGACTTTAAAAAAGAAATTGGTTTCCCGACGTCTGAAAATAGCTTTTTTTTTATACAAATATGCAGATATTCCTGTTGATATAAATATACATAAATACCGAATTTTGTATATATATTTTATATGAATATATATACATATATATATTATTATATATATATATATATATATATATATACATATATATATATATATATATATATATATATATATATATATATATATATATATATATATATACATATATATATATATATATATATATATATATATATATATATATATATATATATATATATATATATTTACATATGCATATATATATGTGTGTGTAATTATATACACATGCACTATATATATATATATATATATATATATATATATATATATATATATATATATATATATATATATATATATTTATATATATACATATATAAAACTATATATATACATATACATATATAATATATATATATATATATATATATATATATATATATATATATATATATATGTATATATATATGTATATATATAATATATATATATATATATATATATATGTATATATATATATATATATATATATATATATATATATATATATATATAGATATATAGTATATATATATATATATCGTTTTGATCTGTTGTCACTTTCAATGAGAATCTAGCCAACTAATTGATAGGCGTATCCCTTCTCGTGTGCTAAGGTACCGTGTGAAAGACAAACCCTGGTTCAGTTATGATTGTAAACGTGCTCTTTTGGAGAAACAGGTGTCCTATAATCTTTGGAACGGTAACATATCAGATTTGACTTGGATAACCATATTCAACTTAGATCTTCTGCTCAGTGAGTTCATACTTCAGTTGAAAAGGATTACGATGTACCCATGAAAGAAACCCTTTCTGCTATATATATATATATATATATATATATATATATATATATTATATATATATATATATATATATATATATATATATATATATATATATATATTATATATATATATATATATATATTCAAATAAGCCATATAGATTTTTGATATATTATGAAATATGAAATAACATGTTTAAATATTGCAAAAATTTATCATTAATCGAATGCCAAACTAACAAACTACTAATTAGCTACGATGGTGAAGATGGGTTGATTTCATTTCTATGTACAAAACACCTAAATACGATAGGTATAAGTACGGAAGAATTGTCATTGACTTTTATCTTTCTTCGCGCCAAGTGGTAGTCACTGTCTATACAAGTGTACCAACCGTGTGTCACACAATTGTACATAATTATTTTGTATATATTATGCTTGCATCTGCGCTCTTTCCTCGCACTAAAAAGAACCTGAATGATCATGTCTCCGTTTTGCTCTGTAACATTGCCTGTCTCTCGAACAGGTCATGTCCTGTTTCCTTGAGGTTTTGTATATGAAGAAGAGTGTTCCTTAATAAATAACTCAGTCGTTTCCAATCTGCCTTTGAGTTCACAACTCCTCTCTCGGCCCGTCACATTGGTGACCCCGGAAGTCAACTCGCTCCCACTGCCTTCCACCCCCACCTCCCTCGCCCCTCCATCGTTGGTAATATGACGGAGGCGGACTCTACCCCAGCAGTTGGCACTGCAGCCGCTCCATTGAAATTTTCACCGTTCGCTGGCGGAGAAGCGTTCGCTTGGTTTCAACGCGCTGAAGTCCACTTTCGTATCAGGGGCGTGACTCGCTCAACCACTAAAGCGGATTATGTTCTCGCGGCGATACCCGAGGACACCTTCCCAGAAATATCTTACTGGCTTTGTGAACAAGGAGACACCCCAATAGCGTATGACGCCCTCAAATCATACCTTCTGCAGCAGTACTCGCCGTCGCCAGCCGCCCGTATAGCAAAGCTTTTTCAGCTCTCGCAACAACCGCTGGGGACCAAAGGGCTTTGCTTGCCCTCAGGGAAATGACCAGTATCGCTCGCCTTCAACCTGCCGCAGACGGCTCTCCTCGTGAGGTGAACCTACTCCGTGCCCTTTGGATACGCCGTTTACCTGAACCTGTGCGCACTGCCATACCTGATGTCGATAGTTTACCCATAAAGGACTTGATGACCAAAGCCGACGCCCTTATGGACAGCCACTTGAAGACCTCCATCAACGCCTCCACCCCTGACGACGAGGATGCCTATTCAACGTCAACCGAAGCTGACATGAATGCCGTAGGACATACACGCCTACCCCGTGACGTGCCGAAACGGCGACAAAGCCGCCCACCACCCACCATCGCTCGCCGCCCCAACGAACGACTTCTACAGCCACTTACTACCTCCCATCCGCCGCAGTTTTGCTACTACCACTTCAGATTCGGGGCAACCGTGAAGAAATGGGCCAAAGATTGTCCAATGGCCAAAAAACGTGGTAAGTAGGCATCGCTTGTGGCGGTGGCCTCCCATGTTTCTAATCTTTTCTTTTTACAGGATACAGGTGTTTGATTTAATTCACGGCCTTTCACATCCCTCGTGCCGTTCTACTGCACAGCTGCTGAAGGCAAAGTTCATTTGGCACGGCATTTCTAAGGATGGTAAGGATTGGGTCCGCGCCTGAACTTCTTGCCAAACTTCCAAAGTACATCGACACACGGATTTAGGAGTGGGCACCTTTCCTCAACCTTAGTGTCGTTTCGCACACATTCACGTCGACGTTGTAGACCCCCTACCCACATCACAAGGACATCGTTACCTGTTTACCGTCATCGACCGCTCCACCTGTTGGCCTGAAGCCATTCCCATGGAAACTGCAATGTCCGCCTCATGTACATCTGCCTTACTCTCTGGATGGATTTCAAGAATTCGGCATCCCTGAGCATATTACTTCTGACAGGGGAACCACTTTCACCTCTCAATTGTGGACGTCATTAGCGAATCTCCTGGCCATCACCCTACATCAGACAACGGCCTACAACCCCACTGCCAATGGAATGGTTGAACGTTTTCATTGCACCCTCAAAGCAGCTTTGATGTCCCGCTGCAAGGATTGCAACTGGTTTACTCAGCTT
>NC_090729.1:9522373-9532373 GCF_036898095.1 Palaemon carinicauda
AGACTTGATAGAACGGTAAGTGAGCAATTTATTACTCGAACGTGAAGCCAAAGCATTATTTCACTGTCTCTTTATATGTGTTAACGTATCTTGACGCGTTGCATAGGGCTTAGATGTACATTTAGTCTATCTGGTTGACTAGAAGTTTATAATCATAAATCTACATAGCATGTTAAATGCATCCTTCTTTCGTGTTTTCCACATATTTTGGCATATTTGGACGAATGACTACTATGAAAGTAATATGATTTATCCACCATCTCCCAAAACGATGATGTTTAATTTTCAGCTTTGCCGTTTCAGACTTCATTTGACGACATTAATTCTACCAAGCAGTAGCAAGTGCCAGAGTTTCCCAAGGCATTATCTTGTGATACAACCTATTTGGACCTTCATGGGATCATCTCCAAAACTTCCCCCTTGTAACTAACCTCGTCATGCATGAAATTTCCTCACCTTGTGAAGAACATTATGACGATAAAATAACAATGTTTTATGATCAGAGTTAATTTAAATGTTCTATCAGTTTGCATATTGTTTCTACAAGGTGAATACTTATAAATTTTTGTACCATTGTCAACAATTCTAAAATTTTTACTTATATATGCGTGGTAAGCATTTGTATAAATTCAAATATTTGGTAAGCGAACCTCCAGAGATAGAAGTCAGGAGAAAAATTCTGATGTCTGATTGGGTTCTCCTTGTTAGGTACATTCTTTTTGTGCAATTCACCAAGGGACAGGAAAATATAACATTCGTGACATCTGTGATATGGGCTGAAAGGAAGAAGGCAACCTGTTATAAGGCTTACATAAGCGGCTCCATTTTCGCGAGAGCCACCTAGTGGCGAATCAAATCTTCCAGTACCACCCTCTCTCTCTCTCTCTCTCTCTCTCTCTCTCTCTCTCTCTCTCTCTCTCTCTCTCTCTCTCTCTCTCTCTTTCGACCTGGTTGCGTAATTACCCCATCTTAAATAAGAAACCACACACTTCTTTGGCAGCCTCTACTGGAAATGATAAAACTAATATAGAGATGAAATGTTTTGTTTTACAACGTGATTTCGCATTCGGTGTATTGAGTTCAGTTGCTCCCATTTATTATTCACGGCAAGCGAGGACCCAGAACAGTTCTTTTGCTGCATATCCAAAAGCACACAAGCACGAGAGCCAGGGAAGTTGTTAAAATTCAGGTGCGTTCCAGATACTTATGTGATTTTGTGACAAAAGCTGTAAAATGCCAAAAGTTTTACTAGTCCAAAAAGGAAAGGGATTGCTTCAAGAAGAGAACTGCCGGATGCAACGACGTTTTATCTATTCAATGTTCGGTAGATTAAACTATACAGTTAATACATATTTCGTTTCAATCTAATTTTCAGTATAATTCTTTATAATTATGGGATGGAGTTGACCAAACAAAGAAAATGAATCTTCGTCAGTTATGCCTGGAAAAAAAAAATGGTCTATAAGTCCAATTTCTTAGACCATTATACATATATGATTTAATTGTTTGAGTTTGATATCACAAATAGAGACTTATAAGTGGAATTCATTTGTGAAGGCAGAGTTTCAATTGGGAGCCTGCATAGCTTTCCGTAAACAGTTTCTTACCTGTATGTAGAAGAGAGAGAGAGAGAGAGAGAGAGAGAGAGAGAGAGAGAGAGAGAGAGAGAGAGAGAGAGAGAGAGAGAGAGATAATTTTATTTTATTTGAAAGAAAACAAGGGAAACATCATTTTTTTTTCAACAATATCTGGTTTAAAACAAATTCTACTTCAAAGTTTTGAAATTGTATTTTTGAGGCAGAAAAGGTAATACTCCATTAAAAAGAAAAATTACAATAGGCTTCGTAGAAGAAGAATGCCTATAGTAATAAAGAACTTAAGTGACATGCTATTGTTAACTATATAACTCAATTCAAGTTTTTGGGACCCATATCCATATCGTCTAATTGAATTTGCGCCTAATGGTTTACAAATTTTCGCATTTTACCCAGTAATAAAACAATCGAATGAATAAAAGACAATAAGATTGAAAATCATGGGGGGGGGGGAGATCGTAACACATCCTCATTAAATTGTGCAGCCAATATTACTGGAGTAGGATCAGGTGGAATGGAAGGCGAGATAAAGTCTAACCCATGTTACAAGAAACTGCAGACATGGTAGGGCATATTCATTTTCAATATAAAAAGGTATGCTCTTTTTTTTTAATTAGGGCTAATTTCATAAAACTTTTTAATATTTTTTTATCTATGTATAAACCGTATGCATATATACACACTCAAACACACACACACACACACACACACACACACACACACACACACACACACATATATATATATATATATATATATATATATATATATATATATATATATATATATATATTATATATATACTTGTATGAATGTGTGTGATCACTATACAAAAATACATATATCTATATCTATATCCATGTATTTTTATGTATAAAAAAGTATATATCTATGTATGTACGTATATATATATATATATATATATATATATATATATATATATATATATAAAGTATATATATATATATATATATATATATATATATATATATATATATATATATATATATATATATATAACACTTTTCCTTCCTTAAAAAAGTTTTGAGTAAAATAAACCGACCTTCGTAAAGAAAGACATAACAAAGGCTACCTAGCTTCAGATATTTTTTTTTACTTGCCACTCAGCTGATATTATCATGACATCCTATCGGTTATTAACTTAGTGAGGATTTCCATTAACTATCAAAGGAACAGCTAAAAGTCTCGGTGTCTCTATCCTTTGGTTGTTACTCCTAGAAGGGAGATATATTGGCAATATGTGTATACCTTCATGGATGTACATTAATGTCTCACCCTCATAAATGCAATAATAGCCATAGACATAATTCAAAGATATAAGGATATACAATATATATATATATATATATATATATATATATATATATATATATATATATATATATTCTTAAAATATGAAATATAAGATTTAATGTAGTTGCAGTTTTTGAAATATCTGATTTTGACTTCACACTTTCTTGTGGCTTATTTCCTTGCTTCCCTGTTGGAGCCCTTGGGCTTATTGCATCCTTCTTTTCCAACGGGGATAATAGATTAGCTTGTAATAATAATAATAATAATAATAATAATAATAATAATAATGATAATAATATTAATAATAATAATAATAATAATAATAATAATAATAATAATAATAATAATAATTAATAATAATAATAATAATAATAAGTAAATGATGGAAATCGATAAGTGATATATCAATATAAATTCAATTCAATGAAGAAATTTTGATGAAAAACAAGTAAACAAAAAAATAATTTTGGACAGAGTTAAAGGTAGACGAGAGGCAGTAGGTGCAGAGTTTGATGAATGAAATCATCCTTGGGTACATCTAGCGATTGGAATGCTAAGGATATAGTGAGCAAATGAATGAGATTACGCGAGGAGCACATATATGCCAAAATAAAACATTAATGACAGGGAAAAAATACTTTGTATAATTTAATCAACAACCGAAAAAAAGGAAAAAAAAGATTTAAGAGTGTTATTAACAGATAAAGAGATTATTCAAATGAAGCACTTGCAGAAAGACCGATTCATGTGAATACTCACTTTCGGGTAGTTTGGGAAAGATAATATTAAAGATGGAGGGTATTTCGATCATAAGAAAGGAGTAGGGAAGAGATATGGTTGTGAGAAACCGGTTATTATAGCTTAATGGATATTCGAAAAAGTAGTTGATTTGTACAAGAAGAGAGAGAGAGAGAGAGAGAGAGAGAGAGAGAGAGAGAGAGAGATCATTGGATATGCTGTGGTATGGTAGTGATAGAGTAAGGTTCAATTTACTATTACTTGTAAACTTTTTTCAACAAGAATTATTTGCACAATTGAATATCCTACCCTATACAGATAAGGATATTTCAAGGCCAAACAACTGGTAAATGGAGCACATTGTTTCTTTGTGGAGGATTGTGGCTGAATTTAGATAGAGAAATTAAGACAGAACAGAGGCAGTGCCAGATTCGATAATCTATACGGATAGTCATATTGCATGTACATATAACAGTTATTGAAGCACAATGCTTCTTGGTGAAAGAATATGTTCGAATTTACATGGATGAATTACGACTGAGCCGAGTCAGTACCTGCCTGCAAACAGCATAAGAAGATAAGAAAGAGGATTTGTGAGCTAATAGCTCAATTTTTGGTTGGTTTAAAATCACTGGCGTATAAATATTAAACCGTTTGTATTTAGTACAAATACTCTATACATATTATCCTGGCCGATTCTATTAACGCTTCCATTGCCACCAAGTAAAAGATAAGCCAATGGGTTACCGGCTGTACATATCTCCTAGGGTGCTCTGTTGTGAAGGGTGACTCTAAAGCTGGCTTCACAGCCGACTGTCTGCAGTATACATTATAGGGGTTGTTGGGATGTTTTATTTTTTTTTTTTCGGATGAGGGGCTAAAGTCTGAAAAGCCACTGACCTTGGGGGTCTAGGGGGTCTCTCCCATAATAGTTTTTTTATGCTTTCTTTTTGCAAGGAAACACCCTAGGATGCGATTTCCTGGCATCTGACAACAGACTGTTGCAACAATAAAATCCTATATTTTTGACGATTTTCATGTGACCAATCACAATTTCTACTCAAATACTTATAATATATATATATATATATATATATATATATATATATTATATATATATATATATATATATATATATATATATATATATAGCTATGACTGATGCTTTACACGCGAATCACACCATGAATCTATACTGTGATAAAACTTTGTTGGAACTAAAGGAAATTCTTCGTGAGAGGAAACTTGAAGTAGCAGGGAAGAAGAAAGACTTGAGTAGAACGGTAAGTGAGCAATTTATTACTCGAACGTGAAGCCAAAGCATTATTTCACTGTCTCTTTATATGTGTTAACGTATCTTGACGCGTTGCATAGGGCTTAGATGTACATGTAGTCTATCTGGTTGACTAGAAGTTTATAATCATAAATCTACATAGCATGTTAAATGCATCCTCCTTTCGTGTTTTCCACATATTTTGGCATATTTGGACGAATGACTACTATGAAAGTAATATGATTTATCCACCATCTCCCAAAACGATGATGTTTTAATTTTCAGCTTTGCCGTTTCAGACTTCATTTGACGACATTAATTCTACCAAGCAGTAGCAAGTGCCAGAGTATCCCAAGGCATTATCTTGTGATACAACCTATTTGGGACCTTCATGGGGATCATCTCCAAAACTTCCCCCTTGTAACTAACCTCGTCATGCATGAAATTTCCTCACCTTGTGAGAAACATTATGACGATAAAGTAACAATGTTTTTATGATCAGGGTTAATTTAAATGTTCTATCAGTTTGCATATTGTTTCTACAAGGTGAATACTTATAAATTTTTGTACCATTGTCAACAATTCTAAAATTTTTACTTATATATGAGTGGTAAGCATTTGTAATAAATTCAAATATTTGGTAAGCGAACCTCCAGAGATAGAAGTCAGGAGAAAAATTCTGATGTCTGATTGGGTTCTCCTTGTTAGGTACATTCTTTTTGTGCAATTCACCAAGGGACAGGAAAATATAACATTCGTGACATCTGTGATATGGGCTGAAAGGAAGAAGGCAACCTGTTATAAGGCTTACATAAGCGGCTCCATTTTCGCGAGAGCCACCTAGTGGCGAATCAAATCTTCCAGTATCACCCTCTCTCTCTCTCTCTCTCTCTCTCTCTCTCTCTCTCTCTCTCTCTCTCTCTCTCTCTTTCGACCTGGTTGCGTAATTACCCCATCTTAAATAAGAAACCACACACTTCTTTGGCAGCCTCTACTGGAAATGATAAAACTAATATAGAGATGAAATGTTTTGTTTTACAACGTGATTTCGCATTCGGTGTATTGAGTTCAGTTGCTCCATTTATTATTCACGGCAAGCGAGGACCCGGAACAGTTCTTTTGCTGCATATCCAAAAGCACACAAGCACGAGAGCCAGGGAAGTTGTTAAAATTCAGGTGCGTTCCAGATACTTATGTGATTTTGTGACAAAAGCTGTAAAATGCCAAAAGTTTTACTAGTCCAAAAAGGAAAGGGATTGCTTCAAGAAGAGAACTGCCGGATGCAACGACGTTTCATCTATTCAATGTTTGGTAGATTAAACTATACAGTTAATACATATTTCGTTTCAATCTAATTTCAGTATAATTCTTTATAATTATGGAATGGAGTTGACCAAACAAAGAAAATGAATCTTCGTCAGTTATGCCTGGAAAAAAAAAAATTGGTCTATAAGTCCAATTTCTTAGACCATTATACATATATGATTTAATTGTTTGAGTTTGATATCACAAATAGAGACTTATAAGTGGAATTCATTTGTGAAGGCAGAGTTTCAATTGGGAGCCTGCATAGCTTTCCGTAAACAGTTTCTTACCTGTATGTAGAAGAGAGAGAGAGAGAGAGAGAGAGAGAGGAGAGAGAGAGAGAGAGAGAGAGAGAGAGATAATTTTATTTTATTTGAAAGAAAACAAGGGAAACATCATTTTTTTTTCAACAATATCTGGTTTAAAAACAAATTCTACTTCAAAGTTTTGAAATTGTATTTTTGAGGCAGAAAAGGTAATACTCCATTAAAAAGAAAAATTACAATAGGCTTCGTAGAAGAAGAATGCCTATAGTAATAAAGAACTTAAGTGACATGCTATTGTTAACTATATAACTCAATTCAAGTTTTTGGGACCCATATCCATATCGTCTAATTGAATTTGCGCCTAATGGTTTACAAATTTTCGCATTTTACCCAGTAATAAAATAATCGAATGAATAAAAGACAATAAGAATGAAAATCATGGGGGGGGGGGGGAGATCGTAACACATCCTCATTAAATTGTGCAGCCAATATTACTGGAGTAGGATCAGGTGGAATGGAAGGCGAGATAAAGTCTAACCCATGTTACAAGAAACTGCAGACATGGTAGGGCATATTCATTTTCAATATAAAAGGTATGCTCTTTTTTTTTTAATTAGGGCTAATTTCATAAAACTTTTTAATATTTTTTTATCTATGTATATACCGTATGCATATATACACATTCAAACACACACACACACACAACACACACACACACACACACACACACACATATATATATATATATATATATATATATATATATATATATATATATATATATATATATACTTGTATGAATGTGTGTGATCACTATACAAAAATACATATATCTATATCTATATCCATGTATTTTTATGTATACAAAAAGTATATATCTATGTATGTACGTATATATATATATATATATATATATATATATATATATATATATATATATATATAAAATATATATATATATATATATATATATATATATATATATATATATATATATATGTATATATATATATATATATATATATATATATATATATATATATATATATATATATAACACTTTTCCTTCCTAAAAAAGTTTTGAGTAAAATAAACCGACCTTCGTAAAGAAAGACATAATAAAGGCTACCTAGCTTCAGATATTTCTTTTTACTTTCCACTCAGCTGATATTATCATGACATCCTATCGGTTATTAACTTAGTGAGGATTTCCATTAACTATCAAAGGAACAGCTAAAAGTCTCGGTGTCTCTATCCTTTGGTTGTTACTCCTAGAAGGGAGATATATTGGCAATATGTGTATACCTTCATGGATGTACATTAATGTCTCACCCTCATAAATGCAATAATAGCCATAGACATAATTCAAAGATATAAGGATATACAATATATGTATATATATATATATATATATATATATATATATATATATATATATATATATATATATAAATATATATGAATGTATATATATATATATATATATATATATTTATATATATATATATATATATATACATATATATATATATATATATATATATATATATATATATATATATATATATACATACATATATATATATATATATATATATATAAATATATATATATATATATATATATATATACATACATATATATATATATATATATATATATATATATATATATATATATATATATGCATACATACATATTATATATATATATATATATATATATATATATATATATGTATATTTATATATCCATATTTATACATATATATACATACATATGTATATGTATATATATATATATATATAATGTATAAATATATTAGATATATATATATATATATATATATATATATATATATAAATATATATATATATATATATATATATATATATATATATATATATATGTATGTAAATATATATATATGTATATATCTATATCTATATATATATATATATATATATATATGTATTTATAAATATATATATATATATATATATATATATATATATATATATTATATATATTAATATATATACATATATATATATATATACATATATATATATATATATATATATATATATATATATATATATATATAGATATATATATACACATTTATACATACATGCATATTTAGATATATATATGTATGTATATATATATATATATATATATATATATATATATATATATATATATATTTATATATATATATATATATATATATATATATATATATATATATATATACATGTATATACACTATATATATATATATATATATATATATATGTATATATATTTATATATACATATATATATATATATGTATATATATTTATATATACATATATATTTGTATATATATATACATATATATATATATATATATATATATATATATGTATATATATATATATATATATATATATATATATATATATATATATATATATATATGTATATATATATATATGTATATATATATGTATATATATATATATATATATATATATATATATATATATATATATATATTGTTATGAACCACCTAAATGGTTCAACAGGTTCTTTAAAAATACTACTAAAAGAATTGGGACTGGAAAGAACCGATGGACTGCAACAACCAAAGGGGTGGGTAAAACAGAAAATACTCAAGTACCTTAACCTAGTTTATTTTACAAAAGAATTATACAAAAATAAATTATATACAATAATTACAATGAGTACAGTTAATGGGAAGCACGGTGACTTAAAAGATCATAGCATAAATCCAAATAAAATTACAATCACAAAAACAGAAAAAGTTCAAACAAATGTTAAATAAAATAAGCAATACTCAACAAACAAACAAACATAGTAAGCAGCAGCAAGGACCAATTAACATGAGAATCTTCTCATTATTAATGACATAATAAATACGAGCCCATACTCTGGCTCTTCCAACAAATAAACATCCACAAACAATCCCTGATCCTCGAGGACGTCCATCGAACACTACGGGAACAACCACGCCAGTGTCGATAAAGCAGCCACTTTGCTGCTACCGAAGAATAACTCGTCAAATCCATCTTGACCTCGAGGACAAGGTTAAGGACAAGTCACCACCAACTAGGAGATACTCCAAAGTGATGTCTGCTGCTCTTTCTCGACTGCATTACGAGAACTGGTCCATCTGGCTTCCCAAACCTGACTAAAGCTTGTCACTCACAACGTGACCAAAGTAAACAAAAATAAAGATGGCAGTTTAAAAAAAAATGAAACTAGGTTGTTTCAAAGTCAAACAACCTAACACCTCCACACTCACAAAAAAAAAAAAATCAAGAAAATTTTTTTTTTCCAGATCACTCTCACCCACCCCCAAAGATGTCACAGAACCATCAGCCAAAACAGACCCAATCCTGGCAAGGTCGCCAATGTTATGAACCGCCTTAATGGTTCAACAGGTTCTTTAAAAAAAAGCTAAAAGAATTGGGACTGGAAAGAACCGATGGACTGCA
>NC_090729.1:9547373-9554873 GCF_036898095.1 Palaemon carinicauda
AGAAGCAGACACTGGAGACCATACAGAACAGGGCCATGAGGACGATCTTAGAAGTGCCCATATGTACCAGACTCCCTACTCAAGACTGAAGTACATCTCCTCCGCCTTAGCAGAAAGAATCGACATCTATAACGTCTCAATCATTATCAAAACCTTCAAAATCTTTAGGAAGAGTCCCCTTCACAATAGCCTCAAAACATCTTTTTCACAGATCAATAGACATTGATCCTCCCAACTCGTATTCAGCCTAAATCCTCATTGCCCTCAGGAATACCAATTCTGAGACTACGAGGAACCCCATCCTTTCTGGGAGTCCTTGTCAGATCATGTCTCACTATACCTCCTTTTCTCTTTCTAAGGCCCTTTGCCCACCCAGAGACACTAAACTAGCTGCCCTTGTCTCAATTATTAGGGTATTTTCTGATAATGTTTACTTCATGGATAGCTCCGTTGAGAAGGCATTCCCAGCCGCCGCAACAACAGTGTTTCCTGATTAATAGAGAGCAGTTGAAGGCTCTTCATTACATAATCTAGAAATCACTTGAACACTCACTTGCTGTCCAAGGTCACACTACTATTCATGCTGACTCAAGGAGGACCAGAGCTGCCATCAGGAACACGTATACCACGGATAACACACTGATATTCTTCTTCATAAAGCATATAGCACACATACACTCCTTCAACTACAGACAGGTCACCTTAGACCTGATTCCCAGCAACATAAGAATTCATGGTACTAAAGAAACTGATTGTCTTGCCAAGGCAGTCCTCTGGGTAAGGACAACTAGTATTGTATTATTTCTCTCTCTCTCTCTCTCTCTCTCTCTCTCTCTCTCTCTCTCTCTCTCTCTCTCTCTCTCTCTCTCTCTCTTGCAACTTAGAAAACTATATATATATATATATATATATATATATATATATATATATATATATATATATATATATATATATATATATATATATATATATATATGTATGTATGTATATATATATATGTATATATATATATATATATATATATATATATATATATATTTATATATATATATATATATATATATATATATATGTATATATATATATATATATATATATATATATATATATATATATATATATATATATATGTTTTATTTATGTAATATAATATTTTCTTCATGCCTGAAACAACCATCACAAACTCCAAAAAAGTGGATTATTGCAATGTCTCTTCAAGGAAAGGCATATAGGAGTATAACACAGATTAGAATGGGTTCCTCTGAAATTGAATTTCGTAATACACAATATAAACTTTAAAGCTGAGCAAGAGGAGAAAGTTGCATTCACGGGATGGCTACGTTATGTCGAAGGTCCAAGGATAATGACGTCATTTCCTTTTTATGACAGTGCATTTCGGGAAGAAATTAAAGCCATTTCCACTCGCTCTTTGGATTTAAGTCACGAAAAGCCTCAAGAAATTTCATAACGAAGGATGTTCCTTATTCGAAAAAAATTTGTGTTAGAGAGAGAGAGAGAGAGAGAGAGAGAGAGAGGAGAGAGGGAGAGAGGAGAGAGGAGAGAGAGAGAGAGAGAGAGAGAGAGAGAGACGGGGTGGGGGAGAAAAGTGCGCTTTTGCGCATCATTTAATCGCCTTAAAGAAATTGAAAATCTTGATTCTTGAAAAAATAATCCAAATGACTGTCGTTTCCGTGTTCTGCCTACATAAGAAGATTTCACCAGTAATCACAGAGAAAAGCAAAAACCTTGTAACTAATTTTTTCAGCAAGGTTTTTTTATCTCCTTTTTAATCTATTCCGGTGTAATTTATTGTACTGAATAGTTTTCACACATTTGTTCTGATATATTTATTATGTTAAAGTCAATGAAGGCTCGTTACTAAAATTAGTGGGGATGCTGCTCCAGGAAATAAGTAACCTTTGTCTCAACGATTGTATAAAGAAAAACAAACTGGTATAGGAAAATGCGTTCAGCATCTTACTACTCATAAAAAAGCATAATCAAATCTTTTTTTTTATTTACTCTTTGTTTATCAAAACTCTATAATTTATAGCTTTTGATAACCAAACCAAGTTTTAAATGTGGTGTAAATCATAATCAATGGTCATTTTTCTATCAGAATCCTTTCTTTTCGTTGATTATTTATTGTTCGTATATGGTTTGCTATTTAGTCTTAATGTCTAAAAATGAGATTCCCGTTTTCCAATACCAAAGGCATTTCTAATAAATAGTCCTTTGTTTCATTAGTCCCCCAAAATTAGTATATGCCTAATAGTATCAGGTTATTTCCAAGTCAATCAATTTTATAAACTAGACGGACTTAATTCTGTGTTTATTCTCATAATGTTCTTACTTCTAAGTTACAAATTTGATAGAAAATATATAATGATAAACCATGGAGTAACTGAAATTTGATGCATTTAAATTCAAAGAATACGTAGGTCAAGCAAGGTGAATTAGAAAAAAAAAAATCTAAATTGATGTAAGAATTTGTATTCAATTCATCAAAACCCAAGATTCCCTTCTTTGAACTCATCTCTGGTCTTCCATATAAGTGATATTTTATTATTATTATTATTATTATTATTATTATTATTATTATTATTATTATTATTATTATTATTACCTCCGCCAACAAAGTTGGAAGGAGGTTATGTTTCAACCCTTGTTTGTTTCTTTGTTTGGTGTGTGAGGTTATGTCTGTTTATGAACACCTTCCTGGCCACAATTTCAATCGTAGTGTAATGAAACTTGCAGATATTAACTGTTATATATAAAAATAAACTAAAAGTGATTAAGTTTAGAAGGTCAAAGACAGAGATCAAGGTCATAGTCAAGCAGAATATACAAATCACATAATCAGCCATAAATTTGAACATCGTTGTCACAGAGACTTTAAACTTGGTTCATGTATGAGTGTATGCAAATCCATGCCAAGATCAAGGGAAAGGTCAAATTCTGGTCATCAACCATACGGCCACAATTTTGATCATAAAATACTAAAACTCGCAACGCTCTTAAACTGTTATATAAAGAGCTTTTAAGGTCGAAGGTCAAGGTCGAGGTCAAGGGCAAAGGTAAAAAATAAAGGTTAAATTCCGGTCATCAACCATACGGCCACATTTTTAATCATAAAGAACTAAACTTGCAAGGACTTTGAACTGTTATATAAAGAGATGTTAAGGTCGAAGGCCAAGGTCTAGTTCAAGACAAAGGTCAAGCGAAAGGTCAAACTCCGGTCATCAACCATAGGGCCACAATTTTTAATCGTGAAGTTATGAAACTTGAAGGGATTTTAAAATGTGTTATACAGAGCTGCTGTTAAGGTCGAATGTCAAGCTCCAGTCTAAGTCAAAGGTCAGTTGAAAGGTCAAATTCCGGTCATCAAGCATACAAAAAACAATTTTAATCATAAAGTAACGACACATGCTGCTAGATATGATTAATTGATTTTTGGAAAGGTACGTTGGTTTCGAGAAATAAGTTGCCCGTGGCGGAGGGTCTGAACTCTCGGAGGGATTTTCTAGTTATTATTATTATTACTATTATTATTATTATTTATTATTATTATTATTATTATTATTATTATTAATAATAATAATAATAAGAAAAGTAATAATAATAATAATAATAATAATAATAATAATAATAATAATAATAATAATAATAATAATAATAATATTATTCGTACTAGCGAAACTACGACTGTAGTTGGAAAAGCTTTATATTATATAGTCCAAGGTCTCCTAAAAGGAAAAATAACTCAGTGAAATTGCAAGATGTCTTTATAATATGTGCAGGGTAGGCCTGCAGCATAGCGCAGCAAGCCGTGTCCGTAGAGGGAGTGATAGCTAACTGAAAGTGATATGCAAAAAGTTCGGGAAAATAGTGACCAGAACATTCATACGTTAAGCTTAATAGGTTGGTAATGAGCTGTATTTTTATTTATTTTTTTCCGGAAAAGGGGGGGGGGGGGTAATTTGTGAGGAATTATTGAAACAAAGAAGTTTTAGATATAAAATATTTATCACCAAAAAAGTCATGATAATCATAAAAAAAAAATAAGAAAAAGCTACAAAAAAATATGTGGTATTAAATAAAATCAATATGTTTTCACTTACAACGACCCAGAAGTTATAAATAGATGTTTTATTTCATATTTATCGTCAGCTAACAAAAAAGTAATCAAGAGACCAAAAATAAAACCCTCGATTCGTACAAAACTATTAGATGGAAAAAGTGACTGAATAAAATTAAGATTAGGGAATTAGATAGGTTTTATTATTATTATTATTATTATTATTATTATTATTATTATTATTATTATTATTATTATTATTATTATTTGCTAAGCTACAACCCGAGTTAGAAAAGCAGAATACTATAAGCCCAGGGGTTCCAACAGGGAAAATAGCCCCAGTGAGGAAAGGAAACAACGAAAATGAAATATTTCAGGAACAGTAACATTAAAATAAACATTTCCTATATAAACTCTAAAAAAATCTAACAAAACAAAAGGAAGATAAATAAGATAGAATCGTGTGCCCGAGTGTACCCTCAAGCAAGAGAACTCTCATCCAATATAGTAGAAGACCATAGTACAGAGGCTATGGCACTACTCAAGACTAGAAAACAGTGGTTTGATTTTGGAGTGTCCTTCTAGAAGAGCTGATTACCATAGCTAAAGAGCCTCTTCTACCCTTACCAAGAGGAAAGTGGCTACTGAACAACTGCAGTGCAGTAGTTAACCCCTTGGGTGAAATATTGTTTGGTAATCTCAAGTGTTGTCAGGTGTATGAGGACATAGGGAGAATATGTAAAGAATAGGCCAGACTATTCGGTGTATGTGTAGGCAAATGTGAAATGAGCCGTAACCAGAGAGAAGGATCCAATGTAGTACTGTCTGGCCAGTCAAAAGACCCCAAAGGCACAGAAAAAATAATTACATGATACCCCATAAAAAAGGTTATGTCAGTAAATATATGTAGAGAGAGGAAGACAAAAGTAGGAACTGATACCATTCTTCGGAAATAAAGTTAAGTTAAAGTTATCATGAAAGATCTTTAGAAAGAAGGTTAAAACTTCATCAATGTAATGGAACTGAGACACTGTTAACATTTTCTTCAGTCCAGTTTACCTTACTCGCTCAATCCCAAAAGATCTTGAATTACAGAAGCAACACTCAGTTGTATGTGGTGATTTCCTTGATGGGATACCAAAGTTCATTTGAAAACGCAACGAAAAGACTAAAGCGCGAATCAGGTTCCGAAATCACAATTCAACAACATAGATTCCATTCAATTAGATAATTGTACACAATGAAGAGGATTTTTTATCCTCTAAAATTGGATTGATAAATATCTATTTAACACAATGAAAGAAACACTTCATCTTAACTTAGATTTTTACTTATACTGTGTGAAAGGTCACATGGTACATGAATAGAGTTTTAGAGGTTTATTGAAGAATTTATAATATCTAAAATATTGATAATACTGATTCCGCATGATAAAACAGAATGCGGCAAGAAAATAGACGGTAAAAAATTCCTTTACGGTTCCTTAGACATATGGATATGAGTTTTGGCAGCAGGTTTTATAGAGTTTAACTGGGGAACTATTAGAAATTAGTTTTCATAATCATGGTTGCGGCTACTCTTTAAAGCTGTAACATGCTGATTACTGATAAAGATTAATACCTCAATGATTTTAAAGATCCTGGAATACCTCATAAATATTTTCATTAATAGTGATGTTTCAAACCAACAATATTAGTGAATATTTCAATTAATTCCTTATCCCTTGATAGAATGAGAGAAGAGATTGACTTTAATCATGATACCTAGTCCCTTATCTAAAACTGTTTTGGATACCTGGAATTCAATAAAGTGCTTCGTTGCTTGATATTAATGTTAAGTTCGCCCGCGTAAGACCTTGCAAAGGTCCCTCTGATGAATGCAATTAGTCTGCTTAAATGTAAGATGATTCACATTTCTCCATCCATAGTGCAGTTCCCTGAGAGAGCCGGAACGATGTTTGATAAGGTTCTAATCCTCTTAGGATCTGAAGAGAGGAGCTTGCAAGAGAGATCGGGCAGCTGGAAGTTAATGATTTCACCCTACAGTATCCAAAGAACACGTCTATGAATCTACCGAGTCGGAAATTATTGGGCCAAGGAGTTTGCGTAAAATCACCTTAGCTCTTCAAACATGCACCAGATGACCCTGGCAATTGGCTTACGTCGTATCCTTTTGTAACGTGAATATAATTATGTATTTTATCCGTATCTGTGTGCAAGAGAGAGAGAGAGAGAGAGAGAGAGAGAGAGAGAGAGAGAGAGAGAGGAGAGAGAGAGAGAGAGAGAGAGAGAGAGAGATATTACCTTATAATTCGTTCCACCCCCTGTAAGAGAGAGAGAGAGAGAGAGAGAGGAGAGAGAGACGAGAGGAGAGGAGAGGAGAGAAAGAGAGAGAGAGATGTTTATTATTTCATGTAATATTCGTCTTACAGGGGTGGAACGATTATAAGGTAATATCTCTCTCTCTCTCTCTCTCTCTCTCTCTCTCTCTCTCTCTCTCTCTCTCTCTCTCTCTCTCTCTCTCTCTGTTCTAGTTAAGGCCACAAATAATCGGCTATATAATTGTTACCTAATTTGTGTCATAAGGAATCAGGGATATACTAGATTTTAGAGAACACTCCTATTTGTTTCTCCATGACCAGTTTTGAGGCTGCCTTAGGTTGCAAATTAACCAAATTTTTAACATAAAAATTAAAATATAAAACTGCTATAAACTCTCAAACTAAAAAAACCGTGTGAGCAACTAAAACAGGATTGTTCCATAAATGTATCTGGGAAAATTAACATATATTAAAAAGATGATGCAAAAGATTGTTTTTTGAACTATTTACTCGTTATGATTAAGTAGACTGAAATATCTCCTTATATGTAAGTACACTAAAGATCTTATCGTCACATGTGAAATTAGAAGATAGACCTTATTATCACATGTGAAATTAAAAGATAGACCTTATTATCACATGTGACATTAGAATATATCAAATATTTCGAGAGTTATAAATAGTGAGAAAAACAAGTGATAACCTTTAAGATGTCAGAAAACATGTCAGAAAACATAGCCTTTGGAAACATTTCAGGTCCATAAAGTGAAAAATATGAGAAATTTATAGCATACTTGGAACCGAAGGAAGTGAGTTAACTAGCATATATTCTAATTCCAGTATTTCCTCGTTGTATTTCCTGCAGTGGTTACCAGTCAGTTAAAAGCTGTTGTCATTTATTGCTTCTAGAAGATATCTCTCGTGCATTTTCGCATTGGGCCAGACATCGCGTGTGATATATAAAGCAAACGTTAATTCCAGGTCGTAAGCAAAGAAAATTCCTAAACAGCTTGCTGAACTCAAGACCAAACTCCCAAATAACTTTTAATCTATTCTTTGTCACGTGCTTGGGAAAAATATGCGTCACAATGGCAGTCAGATA
>NC_090729.1:9569873-9572373 GCF_036898095.1 Palaemon carinicauda
GCTGTAGCTTAGCTAGTAATAAGGAAAACCAAGGTGTTATAAGCTAAAGGGCTCCAACAGGAAAAATAGGTCAGTGAGGAAAGGAAATAACGAAATAATAAACTAAAAGAAGAATAATGAACTATTAGAATATCGCATGAGAAAATGATAAAAACTTAGAAAAATCAGAGGAAGTTAAACAAAATTCAATAGTGTGCATGAATATGCCCTCAAATAAGAGAACTCTATCCCAGGAGAATGGTACAGAGGCTATGGCACTGAACAAGATTAGAGAACAAAGATTTGATTTTCAAGTGTGCTTCTAGATGAGCTTCTTAACGTAGCTAAGGAATCTACCCTATCCAAGGAAAGGTAGTCACTGAACAGTTACACTGCAATAATTAACACTTCAAAAGATGAGGAATTGACTGGTAATCTAAATTTGTTCATGTATATGAGGACAGAAGAGAATGTGGAAAATATAAGCAAGACTGTTCCATGGAACCAATATAGGACTGTCAGGCCAGTCAAAGAACAAAATAACTCTCTAACAGCAGCATCACAACTGGTGGCTGGTGTCATGGCCAACCTGCTACTCACAAACGATGAGAGTAAAGGGTAAAGGAAAACTGTTCATATTACGAAGAAACTTTGCGAGACACTTTTGCAACATGTGCAAGTAAACCATGACACCTTACGTGGTACCTATATAGAAAAAAAAGAAAAATCATGGGGAAAACAATGACTACAACGTTCATACAGGAAGAATAGTGAGATTGTGTTCAAATAATACATATTAAAATAGTCAGAAGATTAGTAATGTTTGATAATCAAAGATGTACGACAAGAAAAAATTTTCCTTGAAGAATTAATATAATTATTTAATATAATGAAACAGATACTTCCTCTTCACTTAGATCCTTACTTACGCTGTGTGAAAGGTCAGATGATACATTATTATGGTGCCAAAGGATCATGAAAAATATATTTATGAGATCTAATTCAGATGATCAAAATATTGATAACAATGATTTTCTATTTAGCGGATATATATGGTAAAAACAAAAACAAAAATCTTGAGAGGATCTTTGACAAACGAATAACTGGTTTGGCAACATGTTAGAAATATGCTGAGTGCTCATGAAAGATTTATACCTCAAGAATTTTGAATTCCCGTAACACCTCATAATTATTTGTATATATAGTGGTGTTTAAAACTAATTCCTTATTATGATAGAATGATAATGATTGACTTTTATCATTATAACTAATTCCTTACCGTGAAAATTTTATGGATACCCGGAGTAAGACAGAATTTCGTCTCACGATATTAATGCTAAGTTTGCACGAATAAGAACGAATAAGGTCCCTCTGTGAAAACGATTAGTCTGCTTAATGCAAGAGTTTTCACATTTCTCTTCTCATAGTGCAGTTCGCTGAGATAGCCAAAGCGATGTTTGAAAATTTTCGAATCCTCTTAAGATATAAAGAGAGGCGCTTGCGAGCGACATCAGGCAGTGGGAAGTTAATGCTTGCAACTTACCTTGTTCAAAGAAGACATCCATGAATCTACCGAGTCGGAAATTACTGGGCCAAGGAGTTTGCGTATAATCCGCTTACTCCTCAAACGTAGCAGCAGAAGACCCGGTAATTTGCTTTCATGGTATCCTCCGTAGTGTGCGTATGTGTGAACGGGTGAGTGAATGCGTGCATGTGTGTGTCAGTTGACTGTTGGGGCTTGCAGTCCGAGAGGACACAAATATAATTCTTAGGTCATTTCAAGAAATCCGTCATAATCAAATTCCCATCGATTAATTGATTTGATTTGGAGTTTTTGACATCCTGAATATCCTTTTTGAACGTGTGGGGTTTTCTAATGCTATAGAGTACTTCTCCTCATCAATATCTCAATTATAGCCAATGTGCTTAATATAACTATACTTGTTAGTGTTATTTGTAACATCATGATGCTTAAGGGGTTTATCGATGTTACGCATTTACGGAATCATCTGATAATGTCCATTACGCATAAAAATGAGAAAAAGCCTCCATGATTCAATTTTTTTTTCACTTCTCCTTATTAAGTCAGAGCGAAGAGTTAAGTGCATGATTAACTAAAAGAAAAAAAAAACATTGAAATCTAAATTTAGAAGAAAGACCTAGTCGTAATTTTGAAGAGACCACACATCTAGACAAAGCAGCTTTTCATAATACTATGTCAATGTTCGGTATAGTAAATTTAATCAGATTTTGCCACTTTGGAAAATAAAATCAAAGTTTCCATGAAAATTGCGGTAAAATTTTCTTATGTATGGAAAAAAAAAGTACTATAAAATTATGAACATCATCAGATAAAGCCAATATAAAGACGGGAAATGATTGCAGTTTTAACACTGATAAGTTTTGTTATAATAAGAAAAATAATTCATGAAATAGTACAATGAAGCCGTAAAAAATATTAGAATAAAAATAGCAGGCATCATGAAATGCCATTTATAACAAAGAAAACTTCTCACGCCTA
>NC_090729.1:9579873-9597373 GCF_036898095.1 Palaemon carinicauda
CTCGCCTACTAGAGCCTTCCCCCTTTTACAGAAAGGGTTTCTGGCTGTACTAAAAGCAATCAAGGCCGGCAAGTCTTGCCCCTCCCTAGAGGAGTGTAAATCCTTGTCGCTGGCCCTGCCTATGGACCACAAAGACTGGAAGGACGTCCATCTTACGTTCTCAGTGGGAAAGTTGGAGGCTGATATTGCCGGACGTCAGTTCGGCAAGGACCTCCCTAAGCTGTCTGACTTTCTTTTGCGAAGTGATTTCGATACAAAAGAAAGACTGACTGCCTCAATGTCTCTTCAGACTACTCTCGAGACGATGGTAAGTGACCCCAAGGTCCATGAAATGTTCATGGTAGTGGCCAAGCCTCATCTGGCCACAGTGACGAAGGACCCTTATGGCTTCGTCAAGGCAAGGAGAGCTTGTAGGGAGTTCGTGTTTACCTCGGCTACGGTGAGGCACGAGCTAAAGAAACTAATCTCCTCCAACATTTGGGGAAAAGACCTTTTTCCCTACCGACTTGGTCAAAGAAGTTGTTGATAAAGCCGCCTTGGAGAATAGAAACCTTCTCCAGAAGTGGGGACTGGCTATCAAAAGAAAGTCTTCCCCGGATGAGGGTCCTCAACCAAAGAGGAAGACTATGAGGACTAGGCTACCGTCTCGGCCAGCCAAGCCTCTTAGACAGCAACAGCAACTGCAATTGCCATTGCCCCCAGTGCCCCAGATCGTGGCACAAACCCCGACCACCTTTCAGTGGGTACCCCAGGCCGTGTCGACACAGTCCACGGCATTCACCCCAGCGTTCGAAGGGCAGTCTACTTCCTTTCGAGCAAAGCCTAGAGGAGCAGCCAGAGGCTCGTCTAGACGCCCCTCAAGGGGAAGGGGATTCAGGGGTGGTCGTGGTCAGGAAGGCAAGACCTCAGGACGGCAGTCCAAGTGAGGTGATACCGGTAGGAGGGAGACTTCTGAAATTTCGGGATCGGTGGACCTTCGATCCCTGGGCCCACAGCCTACTCAAGAATGGACTGGGCGGGAGCTGGTACAGCACTCCACCCCCGTACCTTCGGTTTTTCCAACACTCCACCCCCGTTATGGAGGAGTACGTTCAAGAACGGTTGGAGAAAAAGGGTGAAGCCCATCAATTTCCAAGGGAGGCTGTTTTGTGTTCCCAAGAAAGACTCGGAAAAGCTCAGAGTCATTCTGGACTTGTCGCCACTTAACAAGATCATAGTGAATTGCAAATTAAAAATGCTAAAACTGCAACACATAAGGACCTCACTGCCCAAGAGGGCATATTCCGTCTCTATAGACTTGTCAGACGCCTACTGGCACATTCCAATTAGCCATCGACTCTCCCCCTACCTAGGGTTCAGGCTACAACGAAGACTATACGCCTTCGGAGCCATGCCATTCGGGCTAAACATAGCCCCAAGGATTTTTACGAAGCTTGCGAGCGTAGCTCTCAAACAATTTTGCCTAAAGGGAATTCAGGTAGTAGCCTACCTGGACGACTGGTTGGTGTGGGCAGCATCCGAGACAGAATGCTTGCAAGCTTCCAGTCAAGTGATCCAGTTCCTAGAGTACCTAGGCTTCCAGATCAACAGAAAAAGTCTCGACTTTCTCCATCTCAAAAGATTCAGTGGCTAAGATCCACTGGGACCTTTTGTCACACCATTTCTCCACCCCGGCGAAGAAAAGGAAGGAGATAGCGGGTTCTGTCAAGAGACTTCAAGATTCCGAAAGGATATCAAGACACGAGCAGGAGAGAGTACTGCGCTCTCTCCAGTTTGCTTCGGTGACAGACCCAGTGCTAAGAGCACAGCTAAAGGATGCAATCGGAGTTTGGAGAAGTTATGCATCAAACGCGTGAAGAGATCTGAGAAGACCAGCCGCTTCGGCTAAGTACTCTTCTCAGGCCTTGGTCCGATGCCAGACATCTAAAGAAGTCGGGTTCTTCTTCAGCCACCTCCCCCGTCGGTGACGATTCACTCAGACGCCTCGAAGGAGGGATGGGGAGGTCACTCTCATCGGAAAAAAGTCCAGGGGACTTGGTCCAGGCTATTCAAGACCTTTCTCATAAAACTTTCTAGAAGCTAGGGCAGTGGTCCTTACCTTAAAGAAAGTCTCCCCGCGTCATTCGTTCCACATAAAGTGGTAATAGACAGCGAGGTAGTTGTGAGATACTTGAATCGACAAGGATTGAGGTCACCACCTCTCAACCAGGTGATGTTGGCCGTCTTCCGATTGGCGGAAAAGAAGAAGTGGTACCTGTCGGCAGTTCACCTTCAAGGAGTCCGCAATGTGACAGCAGACGCTCTATCCAGGTTCACACCGATAGAGTCGGAATGGTCCTTAGACGCAGGATCATTCTCCTTCATTCTGAATCAGTCCCAGAACTGCAGATAGACCTCTTTGCGACGAAAGACAACAAGAAGTTGCCCCTGTACGTGCCCCGTACGAGGACCCCTTAGCGGAAGCAGTGGACGCGATGTCCCTCGACTGGAACAGATGGTCCAAGATTTATCTGTTCCCTCCTCACAACCTTCTGTTGAGGGTCCTCAACAAACTGAGATCCTTCAAAGGGTAGCGGCAATAATGGCCCACAAGTGGCCGAACAGCGTGTGGTTCCTCCTGGCATTGGAACTGTAGCTGAAGTTTGTACCACTACCAGATCAAGTTCTGACCCAGCGAGTCCAGAAGTCAACTGTCTGCGCTTCATTACAGAAAACCCGGACCCTGCAGTTCATGATTTTCTCTCCTTAGCGGTGAGAAAGCGTTTCGGGATTTCGAAAGCCAGTATAGACTTCCTTGAGGAATATAAATGCAAATCTACTAGAAGGCAATATGAGTCATCTTGGAGAAAATGGGTGGCCTTTTGTCAAGGCGAAGATTCTGCAGGAGATCTTGACAGACTTCTGCTTATCTTTTTTCCCCACCTCCATGGTCATGGGTTGGCAGCGAACACGATTCAGCGTGTAAGTCTGCTTTGACAAGACCCATTCAATATGCCTTCCAGGTCGACCTAGGTAACGAGATCTTTAATAAAGTCCCGAAAGCCTGTGCTAGGCTCAGACCTTCAGCACCTCCAAAGCCCATTTCATGGTCTTTAGACAAGTTCTTCATTTCGCTTCTCTGTTGAGCAATGAAGAGTGTGCGTTAAAGGATTTGACACAAAAAGTTATTTTCCTATTTTGCACTCGCGTCCGGGGCCAGGGTTAGTGAGATTGTAGCCTCTCGAGAGAGGCAGGTCGTGTTCAGTTCCTGGATGGGGAAGAACTGAACCTGTTTCGGGATCCTACGTTTCTCGCCAAGAATGAGTTACCCACCAACAGGTGGGGTCCCTGGAGAATCTGCCCTCTGAAAGAAGATGCATCTCTATGTCCAGTAGAATGCCTAAAGGTCTATCTTCATAGAACTTCAGACTTCAAGGGTGGTCAACTATTCAAGGGAGAAACATCAGGCTCAAATTTATCTCTGAATCAACTCAGAGCGAAAATCACATATTTTATTCGCAGAGCGGATCCTGACAATACACCCGCAGGTCACGATCCGAGGAAAGTTGCCTCATTCTTAAATTTCTTTAATTGTATGGATTTTGAACATCTCCGTTCATACACTGGCTGGAAGTCTTCCAGAGTGTTCTTTCGCCACCATGCGAAGCAAGTAGAGGAACTAAAAGAGATCTGTGGTAGCAGTGGGTCGCGGTGTTAACCCTACTGTTTAACTCTGCGAGGAACAGTGGTCTTAATTGGGACGATTAATTCCAGGGTGAGTATGTAGTTACATACTGTACTACAAACTAAGTGAGGGCACTGTGTTGCCAATCCAGACTGTTCCATTTCCGAAGGTGAACCTAGCATAAGTGCAGACATGTGTGCCGAGCGTTTCTAACGCTAATGTCGTTGATTTGTAATACAGGCTTTTATGACTTTGATACCTCGGTATCTTAAAAGTGGCATCTAATGTTTTTTCTTTCAGACAAACAAGCTCTGTTTACTATCATACTTATGCTTAATGTTTTGGGTTATCCTCTTCTTATATATATATATATATATATAATTGTGGGTAACCTGTCTATTTATTGCCTGTCAACAATCTGGTTCTTGAGAACCTTGCGTCTCCTTCACCTGTGTCAATTTATTGGTATAATTGAGCATTCATTCTATGTACCTTATCTGGGATAATTCTAATAGAATTGTTCCTTTATGCAAGCTATGTTGCATTGGTTTTCCTCCTATGCGGATATAAAACCTTTGTCCAATACAAGTATTGTGCGGAAAACTGGTCGATATTTCATATTGACGCAGTGGTCCTTTACAAACTATGCTTTACTTAATATAGGGCGAGACCACTATATTAGCTTGCCTGGTATTCATACATAGATATATGTACTCTTCGAGACTTTTCCAGAGTCTAGTAAGACTCTTCCCTGTAGGGGCAGGAAGCTCTAACATAGTTTATAGTTAGTTGAAAAGATGTATAACGGTAACATCTTAGGTCTCTAGGTCTAGTCGACCGGGAAAAAAATTACCTCCGGGGAGTACGGCACGTTTTGAGAATCCACAGATACAGTAATGCTCTGGTACACTTCCATCAGGACGACATGGCTTGAGCCCAAAAAACGGATTTTGAGCGAAGCGAAAAATCTATTTTTGGGTGAGATGGCCATGTCGTCCTGATGGACCCGCCCTTGCCTTTCTAAGAAAGGGCTGTAGGACCCCTCCCTACATACAGTATCTGTAGCACCTCGTTTACGCTACAAGGAATACAGATGGCGCCAGGATTGGCGCCAGGCACGCATATGAATTGGGGGATAGGGAAGCCTTGGGAGCGGCTCCCCCTTTTTCTTTCCCGAATTCGTATCTCGTCAATCACCTCCTACGAGACGAAATCTCTGTCCAGGATGTAGATTGCATTGTGACGTGTCTAGAATACGTCCTCTGATATGTCGCGATATCCCTTTCACGAGGGATACTCGCTCCAGGAGTTAGAATTCTGGTACCTTAAGGTAAATTCTCTGGGAATATCGCCGTAGTTGTAATATACCCTAGGAAGCTACCCTATAGGAACTTCCATCAGGACGACATGGCCATCTCACCCAAAAATAGATTTTTTGCTTCGCTCAAAATCCGTTATATATATATATATATATATATATATATATATATATATATATATATATATATATATATATATATATACACAAATATATATATATATATATATATATATATATATATATATATATATATATATATATATATATATATATATATATATATATACACAAATATATATATATATATATATATATATATATATATATATATATGTATATACAAATATATATATATATATATATATATATATATATATATATACATATATATATATATATATATATATATATATATATATATATATATATATTAGTGGAATCAGCTACAGAGATATACCTTCATATCATCAACCTCATGAACACCAAACGCATCAGACCCTATATCTGGAACAAACAGTATACAGCCCCCATCCAGAAACCAAACGAACCTGACTCATACAGGCCCATCACTCTTCACCACTGCCTTGGGAAAAGGGCTGATAGGATGGTTTTTAAAAGACTTCAATAGGTAGTTGGCCCCCTTCACCACAGAATATATGCCTACACTCATGGCATTACGATGTAAGAATGCATTTCTGATATCATGACTGATAAACCACATAAGCACCTTAGTAGTTTTCATAAACTTTGAGAATACCTATGAACTAGCCAGCTCAGAAGCCATTCTTTCAGCACTAGTTTCAATTGGAGTCAGTGGCTACCTTCTTGCTTGGACCAAACTTCTCTCGTACTTAACGTTAGAAAATGGCACCCCACAAGGGGGAATTCTCAGTCTCTTTCTCTTTCATATTCTCATAGAAGAACTCATTGATGAGATATACACTGACGGTATTAGAGTTTTCATTTATTCTGAGGATATATATATAGTAGTCCACCACTCAGCATATAATAAACAATGTAAAAAGCAAACTACCTTTATATTATCAATAACAAAATCAAAGTGATAGTACTCAAAATCAACTCTAGAATAACCATGGCTATGGCCATTAAGCATAGTGTCCCCCCTCCCCCACTCAATTTATTAGGCCCGCCTCTAGATTGGGTAACTGACTTTGTTTACTTAGGAGTTAACATCAAATATAGGCTTTCAGGCATCCATCAAATTAATCAGGTACTCAGACTTTTATTTTCAAGCTCTTCACTACCTAGTGGAGTATGGAGTCCCTGTACTAAACTCTCTCTTACCTTTGTAGAAGCAGACACTGGAGACCATACAGAACAGGGCCATGAGGACGATCTTAGGAGTGCCCATGTGCACCAGACTCCCTACTCAAGACTGAAGCACATCTCCTCCGCCTTAGCAGACAGAATCGACATCTATAACGTCTCAATCATTATCAAAACCTTCAAAATCATTAGGAAGACCCCCCTTCACAATAACCCCAAACATCCTGTTCAAAGACCAATAGACATTGATCCTCCCAACTCGTATTCAGCCCAAATCCTCATTGCCCTCAGGAATACCAATTCTCAGATAATGAGGAACCCCATCCTTTCTGGGGGTCCTTGTCAGATCAAGTTTCACTATACCTTCTTCTCTCTTTCTAAGGCCCTTTGCCCACCCAGAGATACGTAACTAGCAGCCCTTGTCTCAATTATTAGGCCTTTTCTGACAATGTTTACTTCATTGTTGGCTCCGTTGAGAAGGTACTCCCAGCAGCCGCAACAGCAGTGTTTCCTGATTAATAGAGAGCAGTTGAAGGCTCTTCATTACATAATCTAGAAATCACTTGAACACTCACTTGCTGTTCAAGGTCACACTACTGTTCACACTGACTCAAGGAGGACCAGAGCTGCCATCAGGAATACGTTTACCACGAATAACGCAGTGATATTTTTCTACATAAAGCATATAGCACACATACACTCTTTCAACCGCAGACAGGTCACCTTAAACCTGATCCCCAGCCACATAAGAATTCATGGTACTAAAGAAACTGATTGTCTTACCAAGGCAGTCCTCTGAGTAAGGACAACTAGTATTGTTTTATCTCTCTCTCTCTCTCTCTCTCCTCTCTCTCTCTCTCCTCTCTCTCTCTCTCTCTCTTGCAACTTAGAATATATACATATATATATATATATATATATATATATATATATATATATATATATATATATATATATATATATTTATATATACATATATATATATATATATATATATATATATATATATATATATATAAAATATAAATATATATATATATATATATATATATATATATATATATATATATATATATATATATATATATATATATATATATATATATATTATATATATATATATATATATATATATATATATATATATATATATATATATATATATATACGTTTTATTTATGTGATATAATATTTTCTTCATAGCTGAAACAACCTTCACCAACTACGAAAAAGAAGATTATTGCACTGTCTCTTCAAGGAAAGGCATATAGGAGTATAACACAGACAAGAATGGGTTCCTCTGAAATTGAATTTCGTAAAACACAATATAAACTTTAAAGCTGAGCAAGAGTAGAAAGTTGCATTCACGGGATGGCTACGTTATGTCAAAGGTCCAAGGATAATGACGTCATTTCCTTTTTATGACAGTGCATTGTGGGAAGATTTTAAAGCCATTTCCACTCGCTCTTTAGATTTAAGTTACGAAAAGCCTCAAGAAATTTCATAACGAAGGATATTCCTTATAAGATAAAAAAATGTGTTAGAGAGAGAGAGAGAGAGAGAGAGAGAGAGAGAGAGAGAGAGAGAGAGAGAGAGAGAGAGAGAGAGAGAGAGAGAGAGAGAGACGGGGTGGGGGAGAAAATTGCGATTTTGCGCATCATTTAATCGCCTTAGAGTAAATTGAAAATCTTGATTCTTGAAAAATAATCCAAATGACTGTCGTTTCCGTGGTCTGCCTACATAAGAAGATTTCACCAGTAATCACAGAGGAAAGCAAAACCTTGCAACTAATTTATCAGCAAGGTTTTTTATCTCCTTTTTAATCTATTCCGGTGTAATTTATTATACTGAATAGTTTTTACACATTTGTTCTGATATATTTATTATGTTAAAGTCAATGGAGGCTCGTTACTAAAATTAGTGGGGATGCTGCTCCAGGAAATTAGTAGCCTTTGTCTCAACGTTGTATAAAGAAAAACAAACTGGTATAGGAAAATGCGTTCAGCATCTTACTACTCATAAAAAAGCATAATCATTTTTTTCTTATTTACTCTTTGTTTATCAAACTCTATAACTTATAGCTTTTGATAACAAAACCAAGTTTTTAATATGCTGTAAATCATAATCAATGGTCCTTTCTTAATCAGAATCATTTCTTTCCGTTGATTATTTATTGTCCGTATACGGTTTGCTATTTAGCCTTCATGTCTAAAAATGAGATTCCCGTTTTCCAATACAAAGGCATTTCTAATAAAGAGTCCTTTGTTCCATTAGTCCCCCAAAATTAATATATGCCTAAATAGTATCAGGTTATTTCCAAATCAATCATTTTATAAACAAGACGGACTTAATTCTGTGTTTATTCTCATAATGTTCTTACTTCTAAGTTTCAAATTTGATAGAAAATATATATTGATAAACCATGGAGTAACTGAAATTTGATGCATTTAAATTCAGTTACTACGTAGGTAAAAGCAAGGTGAATTAGAAAAAAAAAATCTAAGTTGATGTAAGAATTTGTATTCAATTCATCAAAACCCAAGATTCCCTTCTTTGAACTCATCTCTGGTCTTCCATATAAGTGATATTATTATTATTATTATTATTATTATTATTATTATTATTATTATTATTATTATTATTATTATTATTATTATTATTACCTCCGCCAACAAAGTTGGAAGGAGGTTATGTTTCAAACCTTGTTTGTTTCTTTGTTTGTGTGTGAGCGTATGTCTGTTTATGAACACCTTCCTGGCCACAATTTCAATCGTAGTGTAATGAAACTTGCAGATATTAACTGTTATATAAAAAACTAAAAGTGATTAAGTTTAGAAGGTCAAAGACCGAGATTAAGGTCATAGTCAAGCAGAATATACAAATCACATAATCAGCCATAAATTTGAACATCGTTGTCACATAGACTTTAAACTTGGTTCATGTATGAGTGTATGAAAATCCATGCCAAGATCAAGGGAAAGGTCAAATTCTGGTCATCAACCATACGGCCTTAATTTTGATCATAAAATACTAAAACTCGCAACGCTCTTAAACTGTTATATAAAGAGCTTTTAAGGTCGAAGGTCAAGGTCGAGGTCAAGGCAAAGGTAAAAATAAAGGTTAAATTCCGGTCATCAACCATACGGCAACATTTTTAATCATGAAGAACTGAAACTTGCAGGGACTTTAAACTGTTATATAAAGAGATGTTAAGGTCGAAGGCCAAGGTCTAGTTCAAGACAAAGGTCAAGCAAAAGGTCAAACTACGGTCATCAACCATATGGCCATAATTTTAATCGTGAAGTTATGAAACTTGAAGGGATTTTAAACTGTCATATAAAGAGCTTTTAAGGTCGAAGGTCAAAGTCGAGTCCAAGGCAAAGGTCAAGCGAAAGGTCAAATTCTAGTCATCAACCATATGGCCATAATTTTAATCGTAGAGTAATGAACTTGAAGGGATTTTGAAATGTGTTATAAAGAGCTGCTGTTAAGGTCGAATGTCAAGCTCAAGTCTAAGTCAAAGGTCAGTTGAAAGGTCAAATTCCGGTCATCAAGCATACAAAAACAATATTAATCATAAAGTAACGACACATGCTGCTGGATATGATTAATTGATTCTTGGAAAGGTACGTTGGTTTCGAGAAATAAGTTGCCGTGGCGGAGGTCTGAACTCTCCGAGGGATTTTCTAGTTATTATTATTATTATCATTATTATTATTAATAATAATAATAAGAAAAGTAATGATAATAATAATAATAATAATAATAATAATAATAATAATAATAATAAAAATAATAATAATAATAATAATAATAATAATAATAATAATAATAATAATAATAATAATAACGATATTATTCGTACTAGCGAAACTACGACTGTAGATGGAAAAGCTTTATACTATATAGTCCAAGGTCTCCTAAAAGGAGAAATAGCTCAGTGAAAATTGCAAGATGTCTTTATAATATGTGCAGGGTAGGCCTGCAGCATAGCGCAGCAAGCCGTGTCCTTAGAGGGAGTGATAGCTAACTGAAAGTGATATGCAAAAAGTTCAGGAAAATAGTGACCAGAACATTCATACGTTAAGCTTAACAGGTTGGTTATGAGCTGTTTTTATTTATTTATTTATTTATTTATTTATTTTTTATTTTTTATTTGTGAAAATTATTAAAATAAAGAAGTTTTTGATATAAATATTTATCACGAAAAAAGTAATGTTAATCATAAAAAAAAAAATAGGAAAAAGCTACAAAAAAAATATGTGGTATTGAATAAAATCAATATATTTTCACTTACAACGACCCAGAAGTTATAAATAGATGTTTTATTTCATATTTATCGTCAGCTATCAAGAAAGTAATCAAGAGACACAAAATAAAACCCTCGATACGTACAAAACTATTAGATGGAATAAGTGACTGAATCAAATTAAGATTAGGGAATTAGATAGGTTTTATTATTATTATTATTATTATTATTATTATTATTATTATTTGCTATTACTATTTGCTAAGCTACAACCCGACTTAGAAAAGCAGAATGCTATAAGCCCAGGGGTTCCAACAGGGGAAATATCACAGTGAGGAATGGATACAACGAAAAATAAAATATTTCAATAACAGTAACATTAAAATAAACATTTCCTATATAAATTATAAAAAAATCTAACAAAACAAAAGGAAGATAAATAAGATAGAATAGTGTGCCCGAGTGTACCCTCAAGCAAGAGAACTCTTATCCAAGATAGTAGAAGACCATAGTACAGAGGCTATGGCACTACTCAAGACTAGAAAACAGTGGTTTGATTTTGGAGTGTCTTTCTAGAAGAGCTGATTAACATAGCTAAAGAGCCTCTTCTACCCTTACCAAGAGGAAAGTGGCTACTGAACAACTGCACTGCAGTAGTTAACCCCTTGGGTGAAATATTGTTTGGTAATCTCAAGTGTTGTCAGGTATATGAGGACAGAGGAGAATATGTAAAGAATAGGCCAAACTATTCGGTGTATGTGTAGGCAAATGTGAAATGAACCGTAACCAGAGAGAAGGATCCAATGTAGTACTGTCTGGCCAGTCAAAGGACCCCAAAGACAGAAAAAATAATTACAGGATACCCTATAAAAAAATGTCACGTCAGTTAATATATGTAGAGAGAGGAAGACAAAAGTAGGAACTGATACCATTCTTCGGAAATAAAGTTAGGTTAAATTTATCATGAAAGATCTTTAGAAAGAAAGTTAAAACTTCATCAATGTAAGGGAGCTGAGACACTGTCAACATTTTCTTCAGTCCTATTTACCTTCCTCGCTCAATCCTAACAGATCTTGAATTACAGAAGCAACACTCAGTTGTATGTGGTGATTTCCTTGATGGGATACCAAAGTTCATTTGAAAACGCAACGAAAAGACTAAAGCGTGAATCAGGTTCCGAAATCACAATTCAACAACATAGATTCCATTCAATTAGATATTTGTACACAATGAAGAGGATTTTTTATTCTCTAAAATTGGATTGATAAATAACTATTTAACACTGTGTGAAAGGTCACATGGTACATGAATAGAGTTTTAGAGGTTTATTGAAGAATTTATAATATCTAAAATATTGATAATACTGATTCCGCATGATAAAACAGAATGCGGCAAGAAAATAGACGGTAAAAAATTCCTTTACGGTTCCATAGACATATGGACATATTTTTTGGCAGCAGGTTTTATAAAGGTTAACTGGGGAACTATTAGAAATTAGTTTTCATAATCATGGTTGCGGCTATTCTTTAAAGCTGTAACATGCTGATTACTGATAAAGATTAATACCTCAATGATTTTAAAGATCCTGGAATACCTCATAAATATTTCCATTAATAGTGATGTTTCAAACCAACAATATTAGTGAATACTTCAATTAATTCCTTATCCCTTGATAGAATGATAGAAGAGATTGACTTTAATCATGATACCTAGTCCCTTATCTAAAACTGTGTTGGATACCTGGAATTCAATAAAGTGCTTCGTTGCTTGATATTAATGTTAAGTTCGCACGCGTAAGACCTTGCAAAGGTCCCTCTATGAATGCGATTAGTCTTCTTAATGTAAGAGTATTCACATTTCTCCATCCATAGTGCAGTTCCCTGAGAGAGCCGGAATGATGTTTGATAATGTTCTAATCCTCTTAGGATCTGAAGAGAGGCGCCTGCAAGAGAGATCGGGTAGCTGGAAGTTAATGATTTCACCCTACAGTATCCAAAGAAGACGTCTTTGAATCTACCGAGTCGGAAATTATTGGGCCAAGGAGTTTGCGTAAAATCACCTTAGCTCTTCAACCTTGCCCCATAAGACCTGGTAATTGGCTTACGTCGTATCCTTTGTAACGTAAGTATAATTATGTATTTATTCCGTATCTGTGTGCAAAAGAGAGAGAGAGAGAGAGAGAGAGAGAGAGAGAGAGAGAGAGAGAGAGAGAGAGAGAGAGAGAGAGAGAGAGGGGTTTATTATTTCATGTAATATTCGTCTTACAGGGGTGGAACGTATTATAAGATAATATCTCTCTCTCTCTCTCTCTCTCTCTCTCTCTCTCTCTCTCTCTCTCTCTCTCTCTCTCTCTCTCTCTCTCTCTCTCTCTCTCTGTTCTAGTTAAGGCCACAAATAATTGGCTAAATGAATGTTACCTAATTTGTGTCATATGAAATCAGGGATTTACTAGATTTTAGGGAACACTCCTATTTGATTCTCCATGACCAGTTTTGCGGAAGCCTTAGGTTGCTAATTAACCAAATTTTAAACATAGAAACTAAAAAATAAAACTGCTATAAATTCTCAAACTAAAAAAACCGTGTGAGCAACCAAAACGGAATTGTTCCATAAAAGTATATGGGAAAATTAACATACATTAAAAAGATTTTTTTTTTAACTATTTACTCGTTTATGATTAAGTAGACTAAAATATATCCTTATATGTAAGTACACTATAGATCTTATCGTCACATGTGAAAAAAGAACATAGACTTTATTATCATATGTGAAACAAGAAGATAGACCTTATTATCACATGTGACATTAGAATATATCAAATATTTTGAGAGTTATAAATAGTGAGAAAAACAAGTGATAATCTTCAAGATGTCAGAAAACATGTCAGAAAACATGTCAGAAAACATAGCCTCCGGAAACATTTCAGGTCCATAAAGTCGTGAAAAATATGAGAAATTTAAAGCATACTTTGAACCGAAAGAAGTGAGTTAACTAGCATATATTCTAATCCCAGTATTTCTTCGTTGCATTTCCTGCAGTGGTTACGAGTCAGTTAAAAGCTGTTATCATTTATTGCTTCTAGAAGATATCTCTCGTGCATTTTTGCATTGGGCTAGACATCACGTGCGATATATCTAGCAAACGTTAATTCCAGGTCGTAAGCAAAAAATATTCCTAAACAGCTTGATGAACTCAGACCAAACTCCCAAATAACTTTTAATCTATTCTTTGTCACGTGCTTGGGAAAAATATGCGTCATAAAGGCAATTAGATACCCTTTTAACCTTCATGGCTTCAAAAAAGAAAATTGATTTCCCGACGTCTGAAAATAGCTTTTTTATACAAATATGCAGATATTCCTGTTGATATTGATATACATACAGTTAATACCGATTGTTCTATATATATTTTATATGAATATATATATATATATATATATATATATATATATATATATATATATATATATATATATATATATATATATATATATATATATGTGTGTGTGTGTGTGTGTGTGTAATTATACACACAAGCATATATATATATATATATATATATATATATATATATATATATATATATATATATATATATATATATATACATATATATATATATATATATATATATATATATATATATATATATATATATATATATATATATATATATATATATATATATATATATATCGTTTTGATCCTGTTGTCTCTTTTAATGAGAATCTAGCCAACCTAATTGATAGGCGTATCCATTCTCGTGTGCTAAGGTACCGTTTGAAAGACAAACCCTGGTTCAGTTATGATTGTAAACGTGCTTTTTTGGAGAAGCAGGTGTCCTATAATCTTTGGAACGGTAACATATCAGGTTTGTCTTGGAATAACCATATTCAACTTAGATCTTTTGCTCAGAGAGTTCATGCTTCAGTTGAAAAGGATTACAATTTACCCATAAAAGAAACCTTTTTTTTTGCTAAAACCCACGAACATCGGTTGTGGACTTCCTTAAAATCTGCACTTTTCTCTGTATATGCAACAGATCCTTCGTTACTAAACCAGATGTCTATGTCACTCACTGTCCAGAGGAGAAGGCAATCCTTTTGGCTGATGTGTTTGACAGAAAGCAGATTAAAAAGAAAATTTATCTTCCTGATTCTTGTTTTCCTAAGGCTAGACTAACTAGTTTAGCTCTTCGATCGCGTAAAATTAAAGGTCTATTCGTGGATTTAGATGCTTATGGGGGTGTATACCGAAATGGTATTTTCCCTTTTTTCATGGGAATTGCAGATTTTTTAATCCCTAATTTATGTTATTTTTCGGTTGTTAGTAAGAAAAGCTTTTAGCGCTTGTTTGAGAATTGGTAATGTTACTTCACTATGTAAATGTATTTTTGGTGCCTCAAGTCCTACTGATTACTGGCCAATTTCGATAATTCTCATATTATCTAAATTCTTTTTTTAAAGTATTTCGGCAAAGCGTGTTAATTGGTTTAATGAAAGTAATCTTATGATCCCACGTTTGAGTTTTCGTTTTTGTAAAGGCTTCGGAGCCTGTGATGTGTTTTTATAATATCCAGCGCTGTAAAAAAAATCCCTTGACATGTGGTGTGGTCTCTAAAACAATCTTGTTGCTTGCGGAGAAGATACTATACACTTTGCATTAATTCCTTCTCCTGAATGTAGATCTCAGGTTGCTAATTCCCCCAATAGAGATCTAGCTAAAATTAATGCTTGGTGCAAGTCATAGGGCAGGAAATTGAATCCTAACTAAACTCAAAATATCATTGTAAGTAGGTCAAGGACTGAATAATAGCATTGATGATATTTCTTTAACTTTGTATGACTCTTAGAATTTTAAGTATGATTCTCGACAGGAAATTTACTTCTAAGAGAAGCATTATGTTTATTGAGAAAGTTTTGTAAGATTTTACGTGATCAATCTATTGTGAAGAAGTGTATTAATTCATTCATTCTTACCTCGCTTTGAGTAACGTTTTCCTGTGTGGTCTTCAGCTGCTGGTTCTCATCTGAATTTGTTGGACAGGAACTTACACTCTATTAAATTTCTTATCCCTGATGCAGATATTAATTTCTAGCATCCTCGTGCAATTAAGTCATTATAATTTTTTTTTTCATAATTTTGATCCTCCTTTACATTTAGATCTTCCCGAACATTCCCATCCTGTTTTCTGATAGTAGGAGTGCAGTTAATTCTGATTACATAGCTAGTAATATTAGTAGTAATAATAATGATAAAAACTTTAACAAGGTCAAGACTAGAAGGTATGAAGGAAATAATTTAAATGATATGCCCGAAGCTGAGGATGACCTTGATGTGCCTATGAAGGAATTCCGTGTTTTTGAAGTCGAGGCTATAGTTAGAAAACTCAAGAGATAGATACGACGGAATAACTACAGAGATAATTTTTGTAAACTTGAAGTGACTCCTATTATACTTATAAGATTATTTTGTAGAATGTGGCAGGAAGAGGCAAAATATGATAAATTGGAGCTAGAAATGTTGGTATAAATGTCAAAAAAGGAGATCTGACTGATTGCAATGATTATAAAGACATCACACTTACGTCAGTTGCCATGAAAATATATAGTATGATCACTTTAAAGAGACTCAAGAGAAAGATTGATGAACAACTAAGGCTTGGAGATGAACAAGCGTGATTTGGAAAAAGGTAGAAGTTTTGCTGAGAAAGTTTTGATTTTTTATATGTTGTATAGCGTTTTGTAGATATAGAAATGATCATTTGATGGCGTTTCTGGACTATGAGAAAGCCTTTGATAGTGTGCACTTGCCAAATTTGTAGATGGTCATGCGCTATTATGGAGTTCCTCTAGAGTATGTAAATTTGATTAAGTCTGTTCATGACCATAGTGCAAAGTTAAGGTTGATGGAGTTTTATCAAATGAATTTCCAGTGTATAGTTGAGTACTCCAAGGGAATGTTTTATCACTTATGATGTTCATGCTCCTTATGGAATGCGTAATGCATAAAAAAGTTGTGGATGGCGGAGGAGGATTGGACTGGATTGGTAACAGGAAATTAGCTAACCTAGGGTATGGTGATGACGCTGTCCTTCTTAGTAAAATTCCACAGAAATTTCAAATGCAAAAAATTTCACATGAGGTTGATCTTAAGGTAAAAGAGAAGAAAGCCATAGAAGATGAAACGGAATATACAATCGAAGTTGAAATATCTTATGAAGGAGAAAGGATCAATAAGGTGGAGTCGTTTTAATGTTTAGGGAATAAGATCTCTAATACAAGGTCTCCAGAATAGGAGTTATATGATAGATTGAGAAAAGAAAGTCAGACAATGGCTGGGTTATGTAAAATTAGGAGATCCAAGCGCCTGAAATTACATATAAAAATCTCGTTATATATCAATTTAGAGAGATCGGTGTTAATGTATGGACATGAGTCGTGGTATTACATATTTTGTAGATTTGTTAACAAAGCCGTCAGAAGAATAATAGGAGTTCAATGGTAGGACAGTATTATGCATGAAACTATAAGAGAGATTACTAATGTACCATATGTGGATGAGATCATAGCGAGTGGTAGATGGATATGGTTTCGGCATGGTCTTTGTACTCCCCTAGATAAATTAGTTCACCAAGCTTTCAATTAGACTCCACAAGGCACTAAAAGAGTTTTAAGACCAAGGCCTACATGCCTGAGGACTATGAAGCATGAAGTAAGAGATGATGAATGGAGAACTATTGATTTAAAAGCTCATAATAGAGATGACTCTCGAAATCTATCAGAGGCCCTCTGTGTCAATAGGGGTACAAGGAGATGATATATTTATATATATATATATATATATATATATATATATATATATATATATATATATATATATATATATATTTATATATATATATATATATATATATATATATATATATATATATACATACATATATATATATATATATATATATATATATATATATATAT
>NC_090729.1:9599873-9602373 GCF_036898095.1 Palaemon carinicauda
TTAGAGATCGCTTGCTTGAAGGTACAGGCGGTAAGACTATTCTTAAAATATGAAATATAAGATTTAATGTAGTAGCGGTTTTTAAAATATCTGATTTTGACTTCACACTTTTCTTGTGGCTTATTTCCTTGATTCCCTGTTGGAGCCCTTGGGCTTATAGCATCCTTCTTTTCCAACCGGGGTATTAGCTTAGCTTGTAATAATAATAATAATAATAATAATAATAATAATAATAATAATAATAAGTAAATGATGGAAATCAATAAGTGATATATCGATATAAATTCAATTCAATAAAGAAATTTTGATGAAAAACAAGTAAAAAAGAAAAATAATTTTGGACAGAGTTAAAGGTACACGAGAGGCAGTAGGTGCAGAACTTGATGAATGAAATCATCCTTGGGTACATCTAGCGATTGGAATGCTAAGGATATAGTGACCAAATGAATGCGATTACGTGAGGAGCACATATATGCCAAAATGGAACATTAATAACAAGGAAAAAATACTTTGTATAATTTAATCAGCAACCGAAAAAAAAGGAAAAAAAATATTTAGGAGTGTTAATAACAGATAAAGATATTATTCAAACGAAGCACTTGTAGAAAGACCGATTCATGTGAATACTCACTTTCTGGTAGTTTGGAAGAGATAATATTAAAGATGGACGATATTTCGACCATAAGAAAGGAGTAAGGCAGAGATATGGTTATGAGAAATCGGTTATTATAGCTTGAAGCATATTCGAAAAAGTAGTTGATTTGTACAAGGAGAGAGAGAGAGAGAGAGAGAGAGAGAGAGAGAGAGAGAGAGAGAGAGAGAGAGAGAGAGAGAGAGAGAGAGATTATTGGATATGCTGTGGTATCGTAGTGATAGAGTATGGTTTAATTAACCATTACTTGTAAACTTTTTTCAACAAAAATTATTTGCACAATTGAATATCCTACCCTATAAAGATGCTGATATTTCAAGGACAAACAACTGGTAAATGGAGCACAATGCTTCTTTGTGAAGGATTGTGGCTGAATTTAGATAGAGAAATTAAGACAGAACAGAGGCATTGCCAGATTCAATAATCTATACGGATAGTCATATTACATGTACATATAACAGTTATTGAAGCACGATGCTTCTTGGTGAAAGAATATGTTCGAATTTAAATGGATGAATTTCGACTGAGCCGAGTCAGTACCTGACTGCAAACAGCATAAGAAGACAAGAAAGAGGATTTGTGAGCTAATAGCTTAATTTTTGTTTGGTTTAAAATCCCTGCGCATAAAATATTAAACCGTTTGTATTTAGTACAAATACTCTATACATATTATCCTGGCCGATTCTATTAACGCTTCCATTGCCACCAAGTAAAAGATAAGCCAATGGGTTACCGGCTGCACATATCTCCTAGGTGGCTCTGTTGTGAAAGGTGACTCTAAAGCTGGCTTCACAGCCGACTGTCTACAGTATACATTATAGGGGTTGTTGGGATGTTTTAATTTTTTTTTTTCGGATGAGGGGCTAAAGTCTGAAAAGGCACTGACCTTGGGGGTCTAGGGGGTCTCTCTCATAATAGTTTTTTTCTGCTTTCTTTTTGCAAGGAAACACCCTAGGATGCGATTTCCTGGCATCTGACAACAGACTGTTGCAACAATAAAATCCTATATTTTTGACGATTTTCATGTGACCAATTACAATTTCTACTCAAATACTTATAATATATATATATATATATATATATATATATATATATATATATATATATATATATATATATATAATATATATATAAATTATATATATATATATATATATATATATATATATATATATATATATATATATATATATATATATATATATATAGCTATGACTGATGCTTTACACGCGAATCACACATGAATCTATACTGTGATAAAACTTTGTTGGAACTAAAGGAAATTCTTCGTGAGAGGAAACTTGAAGTAGCAGGGAAGAAGAAAGACTTGATAGAACGGTAAGTGAGCAATTTATTACTCGAACATGAAGCCAAAGCATTATTTCACTGTCTCTTTATATGTGTTAACGTATCTTGACGCGTTGCACAGGGCTTAGATGTACATTTAGTCTATCTGGTTGACTAGAAGTTTATAATCATAAAACTACATAGCATGTTAAATGCATCCCTCCTTTCATATTTTCCAAATATTTTGGCATATTTTTACGAATTACTACCTTGAAAGTAATATGATTTATCCACCATCTCCCAAAACGATGATGTTTTAATTTTCAGCTTTGCCGTTTCAGACTTCATTTGACGATATTAATTCTACCAAGCAGTAGCCAGTGCCAGAGTTTCCCAAGGCATTATCTTGTGATACAACCTATATGGACATTCATGGGGATCATCTCCAAAACTTCCCCCTTGTAACTAACCTCCTCATGCATGAAATTTCCTCACCTTGTGAGAAACATTATGACGATAAAATAACAATGTTTTATGATCAGAGTTAATTTAAATGTTCTA
>NC_090729.1:9609873-9619873 GCF_036898095.1 Palaemon carinicauda
CGGCCGGCACTTACTGCCGGCCGGCACATGCATTTGAACCAGCGTTCTGCCGCCTTATAGCTGTTAAGTAGTATACTTTAAAGCTAGTCATGGTGTGTGCCGGCCGGCACGTAACCTCATATACTGTACCAGTATTCTTCAGTATAACATATACTGTAAGAAGAAAACTATAGTATGGGTTTTGGTACAGCACTTTGTGTTCTAACACTTTTGTGTTTTCTTGCACAAGTCCTTTGCTGTTGTCCTACAGATAGGAAAGTGAGTTCTTTCCTGTCTATTATCCAGGATTTTAAAATCATTGCTTAGGTGAGAGCTCCACCTGTTTCCTCTGGAAACTTTGCATTGGTTACTCTAGAAGAGATTAACCATTTGATTTTATTATCTGGAAGGCTGCAACAATGGGTTGTGAGGGAAACACAAGTGTGTGTCTTTCCTTTCTGAATTATTATGCTATACTATGCATATCCAGTGACACATAGTTCACTTGATACTCATGGAAATTTCTTCTCTTTACAGGAGGACCTTCCGAAGTGCGGAAATGTTTTTTGCAACGTCCGCAGCAAGAATCTCTGCGTACATGAGTTCTGTAGGAGACACGCAGCATGCGCTGTCTCCAAGGATGATCTCCAGTATTGGGACCCTCAGGTATGTACTGTGTGCACTAACCTGATTACTGAGGCCTTTGATTCCCCTAGGACGGCAGAATCAAGGGATATAGCAAGGGAGAAGCTTCGTACCTGGGTAAGGGCCAAAAGAACACCTCTGGCCCTTATCTTCCAAGTGAGAAGATGAGGGCGTATCTTTTCCCTAAGGCATCAGCTGATGCTGTGATTCCCCAGCCCCAAAGTCAGATCCAGGTGGATACTGAAGTCGCGGTCGCGATGCAAGACATCCGGTTAGATGACAGGATGTCTGACGTGGACGAGTGTTTGGAAGAAGACCTCCTGGCAGAAGGTCAGGATGAAGTTCAAGCCCCGGATGTCGTAGAGGAAGAGGTCGACGAGGTGTCGGCTACTCCGGTTCAGATTCCGGAGCCCCTTCCCTCAACATCGGCCGGTCTCCCAGTAGAGCTGGGACAGGCCCTCTCTTCTATTGTTGGAATGATCCAACAAATGCAGAAGGAGAATCAGGAGAAGGCGGCTGCAATGGAACTGCGGATGCAGAGCCTTGCAGAATCACATGGGCCCCAGAAAAGGCTCAATGTGAAAGACCTTCCCTTGTGCTCAGATGCTAAACCATGTGTCCGGCTGAGGAAGGAACCAGCTTCAAAGGAGGAGACAGAGCCGAAGGAGGTCATAGTGATGGACCATACTAAGGCTCAAGCTCTGCTTTCATCCTCGTTGAAAGAGAGGGGCTTCTCTAACTCAAAAGTAGCTGCATTGAGCAAGAAGCTCCCTTCCTTTGTGTCCTCTCCTGCTAGAGCCTTCCCCTTTTTACAGAAAGGGTTTGCGGCTGTACTAAAAGCAGTCGAGGCCGACAAGCCTTGCCCCTCCCTGGAGGAGTGTAAACCCTTGTCGCTGGCCCTACCTATGGACCACAAAGACTGGAAGGACGTCCATCTTACGTTCTCAGTTGGGAAGTTGGAGGCTGATATCGCCGGACGTCAGTTCGGCGAGGACCTCCCTAAGCTGTCTGACTTTCTCTTGCAGAGAGAGTTCGAGACAAAAGAAAGACTGGCTGCCTCAATGTCTCTTCAGACTACTCTTGAGACGATGGCAAGTGACCCCAAGGTCCATGAAATGTTCATGGTGGTGGCCAAGACTCATCTGGCCACAGTGACGAAGGACCTTTATGGCTTCGTCAAGGCGAGGAGAGCTTGTAGGGAGTTCGTGTTCACCTCGGCTACGGTGAGGCACGAGCCAAGGAAACTAATCTCCTCCAACATTTGGGGCAAAGACCTTTTCCCTACCGATTTGGTCAAAGAAGTAGTTGATAAGGCCGCCTTGGAGAATAGAAACCTTCTCCAGAAGTGGGGCCTGGCTATTAAAAGAAAGTCTTCCCCGGATGAGGGTCCTCAACCAAAGAGGAAGACTATGAGGACTAGGCTACCGTCTCGGCCAGCCAAGCCTTTTAGACAGCAACAGCAACTGCAATTGCCATTGCCTCCAGTGCCCCAGATCGTGGCACAAACCCCGACCACTTTTCAGTGGGTACCCCAGGCCGTGTCGACACAGTCCACGGCATTCACCCCATCGTTCGAAGGGCAGTCTTCCTCCTTTCGAGCAAAGCCTAGAGGGGCAGCCAGAGGCTCGTCTGGGCGCCCCTCAAGGGGAAGGGGATTCAAGGGTGGTCGTGGTCAGGAAGGCAAGACCTCGGGACGGCAGTCCAAGTGGGATGATACCGGTAGGAGGGAGACTTCTGAAATTTCGGGATCGGTGGACCTTCGATCCCTGTGCCCACAGCCTACTCAAGAATGGACTGGGCTGGAGCTGGTACAGCACTCCACCCCCGGGCCTTCGGGTTTTCCAACACTCCACCCCCATTCTGGAGGAGTACGTTCAAGAACTGTTGGAGAAAAATGTGATCCGAAAGGTGAAGTCCATCAAATTCCAAGGGAGGCTGTTTTGTGTTCCCAAGAAAGACTCGGAAAAGCTCAGAGTCATTCTGGACTTGTCGCCACCCAACAAGTTCATAGTGTATTGCAAATTCAAGATGCTAACACTGCAACACATAAGGACCTTACTGCCCAAGAGGGCATATTCCCTCTCTATAGACTTGTCAGACGCCTATTGGCACATTCATATCAACCGTCGACTCTCCCCCTACCTAGGGTTCAGGCTACAACGAAGACTATACGCCTTCAGAGCCATGCCATTCGGGCTAAACATAGCCCCAAGGATTTTTACGAAGCTTGCGAGCGTAGCTCTCAAACAATTACGCCTAAAGGGAATTCAGGTAGTAGCCTACCTGGACGACTTGTTGGTGTGGGCAGCATCCGAGACAGAATGCTTGCAAGCTTCCAGTCAAGTGATCTAGTTCCTAGAGTACCTAGGTTTCAAGATCAACAGAAAAAAGTCTCGACTTTCTCCATCTCAAAAGTTCCAGTGGCTGGGAATCCACTGGGACCTTTTGTCACACCGTTTCTCCATCCCGGCGAAGAAAAGGAAGGAGATAGTGGGTTCTGTCAAGAGACTTCTAGATTCCGAAAGGATATCAAGACGCGAACAGGAGAGGGTACTGAGCTCTCTCCAGTTTGCTTCGGTGACAGACCCAGTGCTAAGAGCACAGCTAAAGGATGCAACCGTAGTTTGGAGAAGTTATGCATCAAACGTGCGAAGAGATCTGAGAAGACCAGTTCCGCTTCGGCTACGTACTCTTCTCAGGCCTTGGTCCCAAGCCAGACTTCTAAAGAAGTCGGTTCTTCTTCAGCCACCTCCCCCGTCGGTGACGATTCACTCAGACGCCTCGAAGGAGGGATGGGGAGGTCACTCTCATCGGAAAAAAGTCCAGGGGACTTGGTCCAAGCTATTCAAGACCTTTCACATAAACTTTCTAGAAGCTATGGCAGTGCTCCTTACCTTAAAGAAAGTTTCCCCGCGTCACTCGATCCACATAAGGTTGGTGATGGACAGCGAGGTAGTTGTGAGATGCTTGAATCAACAAGGATCGAGGTCACCACCTCTCAACCTGGTGATGTTGGTCATCTTCAGATTGGCGGAAAAGAAGAAGTGGTACCTGTCGGCAGTTCACCTTCAAGGAGTCCGCAATGTGACAGCGGACGCTCTATCCAGGTTCACACCGATAGAGTTGGAATGGTCCTTAGACGCAGGATCATTCTCCTTCATTCTGAATCAAGCCCCAGAACTGCAGATAGACCTCTTTGCGACGAAAGACAACAAGAAGTTGCACCTGTACGTGTCCCCGCACGAGGACCCCTTAGCGGAAGCAGTGGACGTGATGTCCCTCAACTGGAACAGAGGGTCCAGGATTTATCTGTTCCCTCATCACAACCTTCTGTTGAGGGTCCTCAACAAACTGAGATCCTTCAAGAGGGTAGCGGCAATAGTAGCCCACAAGTGGCCGAACAGCGTGTGGTTCCCCCTGGCATTGGAACTACAGCTAAAGTTTGTACCGCTACCAGATCCAGTTCTGACCCAGCGAGTCCAGAAGTCGACTGTCTGCGCTTCATTACAGAAAACCCGGACCCTGCAGCTCATGATTTTCTCTCCCTAGCGGTGAGAAAGTGTTTCGGGATTTCGAAAGCCAGCATAGACTTCCTAGAGGAATATAAGTGCAAATCTACTAGAAGGCAATATAAGTCATCTTGGAGAAAATGGGTGGCCTTTGTCAAGGCGAAGAATCCGCAGGAGATCTCGACAGACTTCTGTTTATCTTTCTTCATCCACCTCCATGGTCAAGGATTGGCAGCTAACACGATTTCAGCGTGTAAGTCTGCTTTGACAAGACCCATTCTATATGCCTTCCAGGTCGACCTAGGTAACGAGTTCTTTAATAAAGTTCCGAAAGCCTGCACTAGGCTCAGACCTTCAGCACCTCCAAAGGCCATTTCATGGTCTTTAGACAAAGTTCTTCATTTCGCTTCTCTGTTGAGCAATGAAGAGTGTGCGTTAAAGGATTTGACACAAAAAGTTATTTTCCTATTTGCACTCGCGTCCGGGGCCAGGGTTAGTGAGATTGTAGCCCTCTCAAGAGAGGCAGGTTGTGTTCAGTTCCTGGATGGGGGAGAACTGAACCTGTTTCCGGATCCTACGTTTCTCGCCAAGAATGAGTTACCCACCAACAGGTGGGGTCCCTGGAGAATCTGCCCTCTGAAAGAAGATGCATCTCTATGTCCAGTAGAATGCCTAAAGGTCTATCTTCATAAAACTTCAGACTTCAAGGGTGGTCAACTATTCAGGGGAGAAACATCAGGCTCAAATTTATCTCTGAATCAACTCAGAGCGAAAATCACATATTTTATTCGCAGAGCGGATCCTGACAGTACACCCGCAGGTCACGATCCGAGGAAAGTTGCCTCATCCTTAAATTTCTTTAATTGTATGGATTTTGAACATCTCCGTTCATACACTGGCTGGAAGTCTTCCAGAGTGTTCTTTCGCCACTATGCAAAGCAAGTAGAGGAACTAAAGAGATCTGTGGTAGCAGTGGGTCGCGTCGTTAACCCTACTGTTTAACTCTGCGAGGAACAGTGGTTTTAATTGGGACGATTAATTCCAGGGTGAGTGTGTAGTTACATACTGTACTACAAACTAAGTGAGGGCACTGAGGTGCCCATGTAGACTGTTCCATTTCCAAAGGTGAACCTAGCATAAGTGCAGACATGTGTGCCGAGCGTTTCTAACGCTAATGTCATTGATTTGTAATACAGACTTTTATGACTTTGATACCTCGGTATCTTAAAAGTTGCATTTAATGTTTTTTCTTTCAGATAAACAAGTTCTGTTTACTATCATACTTATGCTTAAAGTTTTGGGTTATCCTCTTCTTATATATATATATATATATATATATATATATATATATATATATATATATATATATATATATATATATATATATATATATATAATTGTGGTTAACCTGTCTGTTTATTGTCTGTCAATGAACTTGTTCTTGAGAACCTTGCGTCTCCTTCACCTGTGTCAATTTATTGGTATAATTGAGCATTCATTCTATCTATCTTATCTGGGATAATTCTAATAGAATTGTTCCTTTATGCAAGCTATGTTGCATTGGTTTATGCTTTCCCTTAACGGGAGGACCCCGTCCCATAAGGGGACGATGGCGGTTTTCTAGTTCCCTCCTATGCGGATATAAACCTTTGTCCAATACAAGTATTGTGCGGAGAACTGGTCGATATTTCATATTGACTCAGTGGTTCTTTACAAACTATGCTTTACTTAATATAGGGCGAGACCACTATATTAGCTTGCCTGGTATTCATACATAGGTATATGTACTCTTCGACACTTTTCCAGAGTCTAGTAGGACTCTTCCCTGTAGGGGGCAGGAAGCTCTAACATGGTTTATAGTTAGTTGAAAAGATGTATAATGGTAACATCTTAGGTCTCTAGGTCTAGTCGACCGGGGAAAAATTACCTCCGTGGAGTACGGCACGTTCTGAGAATCCACAGATACAGTAATGCTCTGGTATACTTCCATCAGAACGACATAGCTTGAGCCCAAAAAACGGATTTTGAGCGAAGCGAAAAATCTATTTTTGGGTGAGATGGCCATATCGTCCTGATGGACCCGCCCTTGCCTTTCTAAGAAAGGGCTGTAGGACCCCTCCCTACATACAGTATCTGTAGCACCTCGTGTACGCTACAAGGAATACAGATGGCGCCAGGATTGGTGCCAGGAACGATAACGAAACGGGATATAGGGAGCCTTGGGAGCGGCTCCCCCTTTTTCTTTCCCGAATTCGTTTCTTGCCAATTGCCCCCTGCGAGACGAAATCTCTGTTCGGGGTACAGATTGCCATGTGGCGTGTCAAGAATACGTCCTCTGATATGTCGCGATATCCCTTTCATGAGGGATATTCGCTCCAGGAGTTAGAATTCTGGTACCTTAAGGTAAATTCTCTGGGAATATCGCCGTAGTTGTAATATACCCTAGGAAGCTACCCTTTAGGAACTTCCATCAGGACGACATGGCCATCTCACCCAAAAATAGATTTTTCGCTTCGCTCAAAATCCGTTATATATATATATATATATATATATATATATATATATGTATATATATATATATATATATATATATATATATATATATATATATATATATATATATATATATATATATATATATATATATACATATATATATATATATATATATATATATATATATATATATATATATATATATATATATATATATATATATATTTATATATATATATGTATATATATATACATATATATATATATATATATATATATATATATATATATATATATATATATATATATATATATATATATATATATATATATATATATATATATATATATATGTATATATATATATATATATATATATATATATATATATATATATATATATATGTATGTATATATATATATATATATATATATATATATATACATATATATATATATAAATATATATATATATATATATATATATATATATATATATATATATATATATATATATATATATATATATATATATATATATATATATACAGTCAGCGCGGATCGCTCTGTCCGGGCAGCATCCGCCGTGCATTCATTTTGGTCCCCCCCATATCAACACTAATACACAATATAAATCAATAAAAATTTAATTGAACACTCACCAATATCCCTTCTACTTGTCTATAGGGTAGCCTTTCCTCTACTTGACCTCCAAAAGTCGTTGAGGAACGCTATCTGCTAAATTATGAAGAATTTCTGCAGGTATTTCAGCCCACACTTTATGGAGCGCCGCCTCGAGAAGTGTGACGTTTGTTGTAACTTCTTTACGAAGGCGGGTTTTAACTATCGTCCAAAGGTTCTCAATGGGCGAAATATCAGGACTTTGACCTGGCCAATCAGTTATATAGTCAACTTTGCTATTTTCAAGCCACTTTTTCACTTTCTTAGCCGTATGGCAAGGGGCACTGTCCTGCTGAAAAATTTCAGCTCCTGTAGCCGCAAAACAATCCGCTAAATTTTCCTTCAAAATGTTCAAATATCGGTCAGCATTAACCGTTATGCCTTTAGGCAAAACAACATGGCTTGGGGCACCACCGTAGGCAAACGTACCCCATACCATAAGCGATGCTGGGTGCTTTACTGTCTTGGCCGTCAAGTTAGGCTTAAGAGGATCTGACCCCTTTCGCCACCACACTTTATTCCTGGTCGTCTCACTCACACAAAAGGTTGCTTCGTCCCTCCACAAGACACTTCGCCCCTGCTCCAAGGTCCAATCCTTGTATGTCTTGGCAAAAGCAACCCTCCTCTTTCTCTGTCTCTCAGTTAAAGCGGGCTTCTTTCTCGCAATAACTTTCTCGTAGTCGAGGCGCTTTGACAGGTTTTCCTGAATCGTACGAACACTGACGTCGCTCAACAATTTAGGGTTCTGTTCTTTCAGTTGCTTAGCAGTTAATGTAGGATTTTTTTCTAGGCTTCGCTTTAAAATCACTAAAGCTCGATCAGGAATCTTCCGGGGGGGGGGGGGGACCAGCATGGAAGTGAGAAGGGATCTCGTCGCTACCCCCTTCCTTGAACTTGGCCACCAAGCGCCGCACTGTCGTCTCGTTCACGCCAGTATTCTTCACTACTTCCTCTGTTTGCAGACCTAACTTATGACAAGTTATGACTCTAACAATGTCATCATGACTTGTACGGGGTCTAGACATCACTGGTGGGGGGGGGGTTGTTGATAGACAAAAATGCCACGCGAACTCACAAAAGAACGATTGCAACTCGGCCCTCTCAACCTGACACGACCTCACTCCACGACTTCAGGAAACACACTGACTAGTTTCCACCTGCGCATATATGTAGATGCTAACTTGTATAAAAAAATGCCAATTAGTCAATTTGTCCCAGTCGATTTTTACCCCGATGAACCCCATGCCTCCGATTTACGCGGAACGATGTGTCCGGCCCACTACCCGGACACAGCGATCCGCGCAGATTGTATATATATATATATATATATATATATATATATATATATATATATATATATATATATATATATATATATATATATATATATATATATATATATATATATATATATATATATATATATATATATATATATATATATATATATTTATATATGAAAAAAGAACCTATTGTGTGCACCAGATTTAAATAGTTTACAGAAAATATAAGCAGACATCTCTGCTCGTTAGTAAGGGTAAGGATTTTCCAGTATCCAGAAAGATAAAAAAATATTTTGGCTGTGCAACCTAGTATGAAGTTTATAATTATAGTCTTGAATTTGAGTATATTTAGAACAAAATGTTTATTCTCCATTAATAATTTTTTAATTTGATTCGCTATACTTCTTGTTATTCTTCTTTCACAATTAATCTTTTACTTTTTCAATATTTTTTTCGGAATTGAGCCACAACCATTATTTACATACTTAAGCTTTTAATATCTGTTTAGCTGCCTGATGTAACACACACTTAATTGGTTGGACAGGAACTCACGGTCTTATAAATTTCTTATTCCTGATCTAGATATTAATCTCTCGCGTCATCGTTCAATTAGTTCTTTATGCATGTTGCTTAAGATTTTCCTAATTCTGATAATTTTATACATTCAGATCTTCCCAGACCGTATTATCCTGTTCGTAATACTAGGCAGTTAGCTCATTCTAGAAGTCAAGCCTTGTACATCATGAGGGTCAGTACTACACCGTATTCTAGAAGTTTTATTCCAGCTATTACCAAGTTGTAGAATTATCTTCCTAATCGGGGAGTTGAATCGGTAGAACTTCTAAAGCTTAAACTTGCAACAAATGTTTTTATGTTGAACAGGCGTAAATAAGTCTCTTTAAAGTTTATATGTGAAAGGCCTGTTTTAATGATGATACTGTTATCATAATATTTTATTTCGGTTGTTCATTACTTCTCATATGATTTATTTCATTATTTCCTTTTCTTCATTAGTTATTTTTCTTTGTAGGGCCCCTTGGGATTGTAGCCTCCTGCTTTTCCAACTAGGGTTGTAGCATAGTTACTAATATATTAATATATATATATATATATATATATATATATATATATATATATATATATATATATATATATATATATATATATATATATATATATATGTGTGTGTGTGTGTATATATATATATATATATATATATATATATATATATATATATATATATATATATATATATGTATATATATATATATATATATATATATATATATATATATATATATATATATATATATATATATATATATGTGTGTGTGTGTGTGTGTGTGTATATATGTATATATATATATATATATATATATATATATATATATATATATATATATATAT
>NC_090729.1:9632373-9658955 GCF_036898095.1 Palaemon carinicauda
GAAGCTGAGTTCTTCCCTGTCTATTATCCAGGATTTTAAAATCATTGCTTAGGTGTGAGCTCCACCTGTTTCCTCTGGAAACCTTGCATTGGTTACTCTATAAGAGATAAACCATTTTTGATTTTATTATCTGGAAGGCTGCAACAATGGGTTGTGAGGGAAACACAAGTGTGTGTCTTTCCTTTCTGAATTGTTATGCTATACTATGCATATCCAGTGATACATAGTTCACTTGATACTCATGGAAATTTCTTCTCTTTACAGAAGGACACTCCGAAGTGGGGAAGTGCTTTCTGCAATGTCAGCAGCAAGAACCTCTGCGGACATGAGTTTTGTAGGAGACACGCAGCATACGCTGTCTCCAAGGATGATCTCCGGTATTGGGACCCTCAGGTATGTACTGTGTGCACTAACCTGATTAATGAGACATTTAAATAGCTAGGAAGAAGCTTCGTACCTGGGTAAGGGGCTTCCAAAAGAACACTTCTGGCCCTTATCTTCCAAGTGAGAAGATGAGGGCGTATCTTTTCCCTAAGGCATCAGCTGATGCAGTGATTCCCCAGCCTCAAGAGGAGATCCCCTAAGTTCAGATCCAGGTGGATGCTGAAGTCGCGGTCGCGATGCAAGACATCCAGCTAAATGACAGGATGTCTGATAAGGACGAGTGTCAGGAGGAAGACCTCCTGGCAGAAGCCCAGGATGAAGTTCAAGCCCCTCTACATCGGCCGGTCTCCCAGTAGAGCTGGGACAGGCCCTCTCTTCTATTGTTGGAATGATCCAACAAATGCAGAAGGAGAATCAGGAGAAGGCGGCTGCAATGGAACTGCGAATGCAGTGCCTTGCAGAATCACATGGGCCCCAGAAAAAGCTCAATGTGAAAGACCTTCCCTTGTGCTCAGATGCTAACCCATGGAGGTATGCTGAGCACATGACGATGACGACTGGAAAGATCGTCATCTCGGATAAGCTGGGCTCAGTTCCCCTGAGGGTGGAATTCTGGCCCAGTAAGGCATCATATCCGGACTGTTATGTCCGGCTGAGGAAGGAACCAGCTTCAAAGGAGGAGACAGAGCCGAAGGAGGTCATAGTGATGGACCATGCTAAGGCTCAAGCTCTACTTTCATCCTCGATGAAAGAGAGGGGCTTCTCTAACTCAAAGGTAGCTGCATTGAATAGGAAGCTCCCTTCCTTTGTGTCCTCGCCTACTAGAGCCTTCCCCCTTTTACAGAAAGGGTTTCTGGCTGTACTAAAAGCAATCGAGGCCGGCAAGTCTTGCCCCTCGCTTGAGGAGTGTAAACCCTTGTCGCTGGCCCTGCCTATGGACCACAAAGACTGTACGGACGTCCATCTTACGTTCTCAGTGGGAAAGTTGGAGGCTGATATTGCCGGACGTCAGTTCGGCAAGGACCTCCCTAAGCTGTCTGACTTTCTTTTGCGAAGTGAGTTCGATACAAAAGAAAGACTGACTGCCTCAATGTCTCTTCAGACTACTCTCGAGACGATGGCAAGTGACCCCAAGGTCCATGAAATGTTCATGGTAGTGGCCAAGCCTCATCTGGCCACAGTGACGAAGGACCCTTATGGCTTCGTCAAGGCAAGGAGAGCTTGTAGGGAGTTCGTGTTTACCTCGGCTACGGTGAGGCACGAGCTAAAGAAACTAATCTCCTCCAACATTTGGGGAAAAGACCTTTTTCCCTACCGACTTGGTCAAAGAAGTTGTTGATAAAGCCGCCTTAGAGAATAGAAACCTTCTCCAGAAGTGGGGCCTGGCTATCAAAAGAAAGTCTTCCCCGGATGAGGGTCCTCAACCAAAGAGGAAGACTATGAGGACTAGGCTACCGTCTCGGCCAGCCAAGCCTCTTAGACAGCAACAGCAACTGCAATTGCCATTGCCCCCAGTGCCCCAGATCGTGGCACAAACCCCGACCACCTTTCAGTGGGTACCCCAGGCCGTGTCGACACAGTCCACGGCATTCACCCCAGCGTTCGAAGGGCAGTCTACTTCCTTTCGAGCAAAGCCTAGAGGAGCAGCCAGAGGCTCGTCTAGACGCCCCTCAAGGGGAAGGGGATTCAGGGGTGGTCGTGGTCAGGAAGGCAAGACCTCAGGACGGCAGTCCAAGTGAGGTGATACCGGTAGGAGGGAGACTTCTGAAATTTCGGGATCGGTGGACCTTCGATCCCTGGGCCCACAGCCTACTCAAGAATGGACTGGGCGGGAGCTGGTACAGCACTCCACCCCCGTTATGGAGGAGTACGTTCAAGAACGGTTGGAGAAAAAGGGTGAAGCCCATCAATTTCCAAGGGAGGCTGTTTTGTGTTCCCAAGAAAGACTGGACTTGTCGCCACTTAACAAGTTCATAGTGAATTGCAAATTCAAAATGCTAACACTGCAACACATAAGGACCTTACTGCCCGAGAGGGCATATTCCGTCTCTATAGACTTGTCAGACGCCTACTGGCACATTCCAATTAGCCATCGACTCTCCCCCTACCTAGGGTTCAGGCTACAACGAAGACTATACGCCTTCGGAGCCATGCCATTCGGGCTAAACATAGCCCCAAGGATTTTTACGAAGCTTGCGAGCGTAGCTCTCAAACAATTTCGCCTAAAGGGAATTCAGTAAGTAGCCTACCTGGACGACTGGTTGGTGTGGGCAGCATCCGAGACAGAATGCTTGCAAGCTTCCAGTCAAGTGATCCAGTTCCTAGAGTACCTAGGCTTCAAGATCAACAGAAAAAGTCTCGACTTTCTCCATCTCAAAAGTTCCAGTGGCTAAGATCCACTGGGACCTTTTGTCACATCATTTCTCCACCCCGGCGAAGAAAAGGAAGGAGATAGCGGGTTCTGTCAAGAGACTTCAAGATTCCGAAAAGATATCAAGACACGAGCAGGAGAGAGTACTGCGCTCTCTCCAGTTTGCTTCGGTGACAGACCCAGTGCTAAGAGCACAGCTGAAGGATGCAATCGGAGTTTGGAGAAGTTATGCATCAAACGCGTGAAGAGATCTGAGAAGACCAGCCGCTTCGGCTAAGTACTCTTCTCAGGCCTTGGTCCCAAGCCAGACATCTAAAGAAGTCGGGTTCTTCTTCAGCCACCTCCCCCGTCGGTGACGATTCACTCAGACGCCTCGAAGGAGGGATGGGGAGGTCACTCTCATCGGAAAAAAGTCCAGGGGACTTGGTCCAGGCTATTCAAGACCTTTCTCATAAAACTTTCTAGAAGCTAGGGCAGTGCTCCTTATCTTAAAGAAAGTCTCCCCGCGTCATTCGTTCCACATAAAGTGGTAATAGACAGCGAGGTAGTTGTGAGATACTTGAATCGACAAGGATCGAGGTCACCACCTCTCAACCAGGTGATGTTGGCCGTCTTCCGATTGGCGGAAAAGAAGAAGTGGTACCTGTCGGCAGTTCACCTTCAAGGAGTCTGCAATGTGACAGCGGACGCTCTATCCAGGTTCACACCGATAGAGTCGGAATGGTCCTTAGACGCAGGATCATTCTCCTTCATTTTGAATCAGTCCCAGAACTGCAGATAGACCTCTTTGCGACGAAAGACAACAAGAAGTTGCCCCTGTACGTGCCCCGTACGAGGACCCCTTAGCGGAAGCAGTGGACGCGATGTCCCTCGACTGGAACAGATGGTCCAAGATTTATCTGTTCCCTCCTCACAACCTTCTGTTGAGGGTCCTCAACAAACTGAGATCCTTCAAAGGGTAGCGGCAATAATGGCCCACAAGTGGCCGAACAGCGTGTTGTTCCTCCTGGCATTGGAACTGTAGCTGAAGTTTGTACCACTACCAGATCCAGTTCTGACCCAGCGAGTCCAGAAGTCAACTGTCTGCGCTTCATTAGAGAAAACCCGGACCCTGCAGTTCATGATTTTCTCTCCCTAGCGGTGAGAAAGCGTTTCGGGATTTCGAAAGCCAGTATAGACTTCCTTGAGAAATATAAATGCAAATCTACTAGAAGGCAATATGAGTCATCTTGGAGAAAATGGGTGGCCTTTTGTCAAGGCGAAGATTCCGCAGGAGATCTCAACAGACTTCTGCTTATCTTTTTTCCCCACCTCCATGGTCAAGGGTTGGCAGCGAACACGATTTCAGCGTGTAAGTCTGCTTTGACAAGACCCATTCTATATGCCTTCCAGGTCGACCTAGGTAACGAGATCTTTAATAAAGTCCCGAAAGCCTGTGCTAGGCTCAGACCTTCAGCACCTCCAAAGCCCATTTCATGGTCTTTAGAAAAGTTCTTCATTTCGCTTCTCTGTTGAGCAATGAAGAGTGTGCGTTAAAGGATTTGACACAAAAAGTTATTTTCCTATTTTGCACTCGCGTCCGGGGCCAGGGTTAGTGAGATTGTAGCCTCTCGAGAGAGGCAGGTCGTGTTCAGTTCCTGGATGGGGAAGAACTGAACCTGTTTCCGGATCCTACGTTTCTCGCCAAGAATGAGTTACCCACCAACAGGTGGGGTCCCTGGAGAATCTGCCCTCTGAAAGAAGATGCATCTCTATGTCCAGTAGAATGCCTAAAGGTCTATCTTCATAGAACTTCAGACTTCAAGGGTGGTCAACTATTCAGGGGAGAAACATCAGGCTCAAATTTATCTCTGAATCAACTCAGAGCGAAAATCACATATTTTATTCGCAGAGCGGATCCTGACAATACACCCGCAGGTCACGATCCGAGGAAAGTTGCCTCATTCTTAAATTTCTTTAATTGTATGGATTTTGAACATCTCCGTTCATACACTGGCTGGAAGTCTTCCAGAGTGTTCTTTCGCCACTATGCGAAGCAAGTAGAGGAACTAAAAGAGATCTGTGGTAGCAGTGGGTCGCGGTGTTAACCCTACTGTTTAACTCTGCGAGGAACAGTGGTCTTAATTGGGACGATTAATTCCAGGGTGAGTGTGTAGTTACATACTGTACTACAAACTAAGTGAGGGCACTGTGTTGCCCATCCAGACTGTTCCATTTCCGAAGGTGAACCTAGCATAAGTGCAGACATGTGTGCCGAGCGTTTCTAACGCTAATGTCATTGATTTGTAATACAGGGTTTTATGACTTTGATACCTCGGTATCTTAAAAGTGGCATCTAATGTTTTTTCTTTCAGACAAACAAGCTCTGTTTACTATCATACTTAAGCTTAAAGTTTTGGGTTATCCTCTTCTTATATATATATATATATAATTGTGGTTAACCTGTCTATTTATTGCCTGTCAATAATCTGGTTCTTGAGAACCTTGCGTCTCCTTCACCTGTGTCAATTTATTGGTATAATTGAGCATTCATTCTATGTACCTTATCTGGGATAATTCTAATAGAATTGTTCCTTTATGCAAGCTATGTTGCATTGGTTTTCCTCCTATGCGGATATAAAACCTTTGTCCAATACAAGTATTGTGCGGAAAACTGGTCGATATTTCATATTGACGCAGTGGTCCTTTACAAACTATGCTTTACTTAATATAGGGCGAGACCACTATATTAGCTTGCCTGGTATTCATACATAGATATATGTACTCTTCGAGACTTTTCCAGAGTCTAGTAAGACTCTTCCCTGTAGGGGGCAGGAAGCTCTAACATAGTTTATAGTTAGTTGAAAAGATGTATAACGGTAACATCTTAGGTCTCTAGGTCTAGTCGACCGGGAAAAAAATTACCTCCGGGGAGTACGGCACGTTCTGAGAATCCACAGATACAGTAATGCTCTGGTACACTTCCATCAGGACGACATGGCTTGAGCCCAAAAAACGGATTTTGAGCGAAGCGAAAAATCTATTTTTGGGTGAGATGGCCATGTCGTCCTGATGGACCCGCCCTTGCCTTTCTAAGAAAGGGCTGTAGGACCCCTCCCTACATACAGTATCTGTAGCACCTCGTGTACGCTACAAGGAATACAGATGGCGCCAGGATTGGCGCCAGGCACGCATACGAATCGGGGGATAGGGAAGCCTTGGGAGGGCTCCCCCTTTTTCTTTCCCGAATTCGTATCTCGTCAATCACCTCCTACGAGACGAAATCTCTGTCCAGGATGTAGATTGCCATGTGACGTGTCTAGAATACGTCCTCTGATATGTCGCGATATCCCTTTCACGAGGGATACTCGCTCCAGGAGTTAGAATTCTGGTACCTTAAGGTAAATTCTCTGGGAATATCGCCGTAGTTGTAATATACCCTAGGAAGCTACCCTATAGGAACTTCCATCAGGACGACATGACCATCTCACCCAAAAATAGATTTTTCGCTTCGCTCAAAATCCGTTATATATATATATATATATATATATATATATATATATATATATATATATATATATATATATATATATATAATATATATATATATATATATATATATATATATATATATATATATATATATGTATATATATATATATATATATATATATATATATATATATATATATATATATATATATATATATATATATATATATATATATAGATATATATATATATATATATATATATACACAAATATATATACACAAATATATATATATATATATATATATATATATATATATATATATATATATATATATATATATATATATATATATATATATATATACAAATATATATATATATATATATATATATATATATATATATATATATATATATATATATATATATATATATATATATTAGTGGAATCAGCTACAGAGATATACCTTCATATCATCAACCTCATGAACACCAAACGCATCAGACCCTATATCTGGAACAAACAGTATACAGCCCCCATCCAGAAACCAAACGAACCTGACTCATACAGGCCCATCACTCTTCACCACTGCCTTGGGAAAAGGGCTGATAGGATGGTTTTTAAAAGACTTCAATATGTAGTTGGCCCCCTTCACCACAGAATATATGCCTACACTCATGGCATTACGATGCAAGAATGCATTTCTGATATCATGACTGATAAACCACATAAGCACCTTAGTAGTTTTCATAAACTTTGAGAATACCTATGAACTAGCCAGCTCAGAAGCCATTCTTTCAGCACTAGTTTCAATTGGAGTCAGTGGCTACCTTCTTGCTTGGACCAAACTTCTCTCGTACTTAACGTTAGAAAATGGCACCCCACAAGGGGGAATTCTCAGTCTCTTTCTCTTTCATATTCTCATAGAAGAACTCATTGATGAGATATACCCTGACGGTATTAGAGTTTTCATTTATTCTGAGGATATATATATAGTAGTCCACCACTCAGCATATAATAAACATTGTAAAAAGCAAACTACCTTTATATTATCAATAACAAAATCAAATTTGATAGTACTCAAAATCAACTCTAGAATAACCATGGCTATGGCCATTAAGCATAGTGTCCCCCCTCCCCCACTCAATTTATTAGGCCCGCCTCTAGATTGGGTAACTGACTTTGTTTACTTAGGAGTTAACATCAAATATAGGCTTTCAGGCATCCATCAAATTAATCAGGTACTCAGACTTTTATTTTCAAGCTCTTCACTACCTAGTGGAGTATGCAGTCCCTGTACTAAACTCTCTCTTACCTTTGTAGAAGCAGACACTGGAGACCATACAGAACAGGGCCATGAGGACGATCTTAGGAGTGCCCATGTGCACCAGACTCCCTACTCAAGACTGAAGCACATCTCCTCCGCCTTAGCAGACAGAATCGACATCTATAACGTCTCAATCATTATCAAAACCTTCAAAATCATTAGGAAGACCCCCCTTCACAATAACCCCAAACATCCTGTTCAAAGACCAATAGACATTGATCCTCCCAACTCGTATTCAGCCCAAATCCTCATTGCCCTCAGGAATACCAATTCTCAGATAATGAGGAACCCCATCCTTTCTGGGGGTCCTTGTCAGATCAAGTTTCACTATACCTTCTTCTCTCTTTCTAAGGCCCTTTGCCCACCCAGAGATACGTAACTAGCTGCCCTTGTCTCAATTATTAGGCCTTTTCTGACAATGTTTACTTCATTGTTGGCTCCGTTGAGAAGGTACTCCCAGCCGCCGCAACAGCAGTGTTTCCTGATTAATAGAGAGCAGTTGAAGGCTCTTCATTACATAATCTAGAAATCACTTGAACACTCACTTGCTGTCCAAGGTCACACTACTGTTCACACTGACTCAAGGAGGACCAGAGCTGCCATCAGGAATACGTTTACCACGAATAACGCACTGATATTTTTCTACATAAAGCATATAGCACACATACACTCTTTCAACTACAGCCACATAAGAATTCATGGTACTAAAGAAACTGATCGTCTTGCCAAGGCAGTCCTCTGAGTAAGGACAACTAGTATTGTTTTATTTCTCTCTCTCTCTCTCTCTCTCTCTCTCTCTCTCTCTCTCTCTCTCTCTCTCTCTCTCTCTCTCAACTTAGAAAAAAAATATACATATATATAAATAAATATATATAATATATATATATATATATATATATATATATATATATATATATATATATATATATATATATATATATATACGTTTTATTTTTGTGATATAATATTTTCTTCATAGCTGAAACAACCTTCACCAACTACGAAAAAGTGGATTATTGCACTGTCTCTTCAAGGAAAGGCATATAGGAGTATAACACAGACTAGAATGGGTTCCTCTGAAATTGAATTTCGTAATACACAATATAAACTTTAAAGCTGAGCAAGAGAAGAAAGTTGCATTCACGGGATGGCTACGTTATGTCGAAGGTCCAAGGATAATGACGTCATTTCCTTTTTATGACAGTGCATTGTGGGAAGATTTTACAGCCATTTCCACTCTCTCTTTAGATTTAAGTTACGAAAAGCCTCAAGAAATTTCATAACGAAGGATATTCCTTATACGAAAAAAAAATGTGTTAGAGAGAGAGAGAGAGAGAGAGAGAGAGAGAGAGAGAGAGAGAGAGAGAGAGAGAGAGAGAGAGAGAGAGAGAGAGAGAGAGACGGGGTGGAGGAGAAAAGTGCGATTTTGCGCATCATTTAATCGCCTTAGAGTAAATTGAAAATCTTGATTCTTGAAAAATAATCCAAATGACTGTCGTTTCCGTGGTCTGCCTACATAAGAAGATTTCACCAGTAATCACAGAGGAAAGCAAAACCTTGCAACTAATTTATCAGCAAGGTTTTTTATCTCCTTTTTTTCTATTCCGGTGTAATTTATTGTACTGAATAGTTTTTACACATTTGTTCTGATATATTTATTATGTTAAAGTCAATGGAGGCTCGTTACTAAAATTAGTGGGGATGCTGCTCCAGGAAATAAGTAACCTTTGTCTCAACGTTGTATAAAGAAAAACAAACTGGTATAGGAAAATGCGTTCAGCATCTTACTACTCATAAAAAAGCATAATCAAATCTTTTTTTTATTTACTCTTTGTTTATCAAACTCTATAACTTATAGCTTTTGATAACCAAACCAAGTTTTAAATGTGGTGTAAATCATAATCAATGGTCATTTTTCTATCAGAATCCTTTCTTTTCGTTGATTATTTATTGTTCGTATATGGTTTGCTATTTAGTCTTAATGTCTAAAAATGAGATTCCCGTTTTCCAATACAAAGGCATTTCTAATAAATAGTCCTTTGTTTCATTAAATTCAAAGAATACGTAGGTCAAGCAAGGTGAATTAGAAAAAAAAAAAATCTAAATTGATGTAAGAATTTGTATTCAATTCATCAAAACCCAAGATTCCCTTCTTTGAACTCATCTCTGGTCTTCCATATAAGTGATATTATTATTATTATTATTATTATTATTATTATTATTATTATTATTATTATTATTATTATTATTATTACCTCCGCCAACAAAGTTGGAAGGAGGTTATGTTTCAACCCTTGTTTGTTTCTTTGTTTGTGTGTGAGGTATGTCTGTTTATGAACACCTTCCTGGCCACAATTTCAATCGTAGTGTAATGAAACTTGCAGATATTAACTGTTATAAATAAAAATAAACTAAAAGTGATTAAGTTTAGAAGGTCAAAGACAGAGATCAAGGTCATAGTCAAGCAGAATATACAAATCACATAATCAGCCATAAATTTGAACATCGTTGTCACAGAGACTTTAAACTTGGTTCATGTATGAGTGTATGCAAATCCATGCCAAGATCAAGGGAAAGGTCAAATTCTGGTCATCAACCATACGGCCACAATTTTGATCATAAAATACTAAAACTCGCAACGCTCTTAAGCTGTTATGTAAAGAGCTTTTAAGGTCGAAGGTCAAGGTCGAGGTCAAGGCAAAGGTAAAAATAAAGGTTAAATTCCGGTCATCAACCATACGGCCACATTTTTAGTCATAAAGAACTGAAACTTGCAGGTACTTTAAACTGTTATATAAAGAGATGTTAAGGTCGAAGGCCAAGGTCTAGTTCAAGACAAAGGTCAAGCGAAAGGTCAAACTCCGGTCATCAACCATATAACCACAATTTTAATCGTGAAGTTATGAAACTTGAAGGGATTTTAAACTGTTACATAAACAGCTGTTAAGGTCGGAGGTCAAAGTCGAGTCTAAGGCAAAGGTCAAGCGAAAGGTCAAATTCTGGTCATCAACCATATGGCCATAATTTTAATCGTAGAGTAATGAACTTGAAGGGAATTTGAAATGTGTTATAAAGAGCTGCTGTTAAGGTCGAATGTCAAGCTCCAGTCTAAGTCAAAGGTCAGTTGAAAGGTCAAATTCCGGTCATCAAGCATACAAAAACAATTTTAATCATAAAGTAACGACACATGCTGCTGGATATGATTAATTGATTCTAGGAAAGGTACGTTGGTTTCGAGAAATAAGTTGCCGTGGCGGAGGTCTGAACTCTCGGAGGGATTTTCTAGTTATTATTATTATTAATATTATTATTATGATTATTATTATTATTATCATTATTATTAATAATAATAATAATAAGAAAAGTAATAATAATAATAATAATAATAATAATAATAATAATAATAATAATAATAATAATGATGATGATGATATTATTCGTACTAGCGAAACTACGACTGTAGATGGAAAAGCTTTATACTATGTAGTCCAAGGTCTCCTAAAAGGAGAAATAGCTCAGTGAAAATTGCAAGATGTCTTTATAATATGTGCAGGGTAGGCCTGCAGCATAGCGCAGCAAGCCGTGTCCGTAGAGGGAGTGATAGCTAACTGAAAGTGATATGCAAAAAGTTCGGGAAAATAGTGACCAGAACATTCTTACGTTAAGCTTAATAGGTTGGTAATGAGCTGTTTTTTTTTTTTTTTTTTTTTTCTTTTTTCGGAAAAAGGGGGGGGGGCGGGTAATTTGTGAAAATTATTGAAACAAAGAAGTTTTAGATATAAATATTTATCACGAAACAAGTAATGTTAATCATAAAAAAATAAGAAAAAGCTACAAAAAAATATGTGGTATTAACTAATTTCAATATGTTTTCACATACAACAACCCAGAAGTTATAAATAGATGTTTTATTTCATATTTATCGTCAGCTATCAAGAAAGTAATCAAGAGACCGAAAATAAAACCCTCGATACGTACAAAACTATTAGATGGAATAAGTGACTGAATAAAATTAAGATTAGGGAATTATTATTATTATTATTATTATTATTATTATTATTATTATTATTATTATTATTATTATTATTATTATTATTTGCTAAGCTACAACCCGAGTTAGAAAAGCAGAATGCTATAAGCCCAGGGGTTCCAACAGGGAAAATAGCCCAGTGAGGAAAGGAAACAACGAAAAATAAAATATTTCAGGAACAGTAACATTAAAATAAACATTTCCTATATAAACTCTAAAAAAATCTAACAAAACAAAAGGAAGATAAATAAGATAGAATAGTGTGCCCGAGTGTACCCTCAAGCAAGAGAACTCTCATCCAAGATAGTAGAAGACCATAGTACAGAGGCTATGGCACTACTCAAGACTAGAAAACAGTGGTTTGATTTTGGAGTGTCCTTCTAGAAGAGCTGATTAACATAGCTAAAGAGCCTCTTCTACCCTTACCAAGAGGAAAGTGGCTACTGAACAACTGCAGTGCAGTAGTTAACCCCTTGGGTGAAATATTGTTTGGTAATCTCAAGTGTTGTCAGGTGTATGAGGACAGAGGCGAATATGTAAAGAATAGGCCAGACTATTCGGTGTATGTGTAGGCAAATGTGAAATGAACCGTAACCAGAGAGAAGGATCCAATGTAGTACTGTCTGGCCAGTCAAAGGACCCCAAAGACACAGAAAAAATAATTACAAGATACCCTATAAAAAAAAATGTCACGTCAGTAAATATATGTAGAGAGAGGAAGACAAAAGTAGGAACTGATACCATTCTTCGGAAATAAAGTTAGGTTAAATTTATCATGAAAGATCTTTAGAAAGAAAGTTAAAACTTCATCAATGTAATGGAGCTAAGACACTGTCAACATTTTCTTCAGTCCAGTTCACCTTACTCACTCAATCCCAACAGATCTTGAATTACAGAAGCAACACTCAGTTGTATGTGGTGATTCCCTTGATGGGATACCAAAGTTCATTTGAAAACGCAACGAAAAGACTAAAGCGCGAATCAGGTTCCGAAATCATAATTCAACAACATAGATTCCATTCAATTAGATATTTGTACACAATGAAGAGGATTTTTTATCCTCTAAAATTGGATTGATAAATAACTATTTAACACAATGAAAGAAACACTTCATCTTAACTTAGATTTTTACTTACACTGTGTGAAAGGTCACATGGTACATGAATGGAGTTTTAGAGGTTTATTGAAGAATTTATAATATCTAAAATATTGATAATACTGATTCCGCATGATAAAACAGAATGCGGCAAGAAAATAGACGGTAAAAAATTCCTTTACGGTTCCTTAGACATATGGATATGTGTTTTGGCAGCAGGTTTTATAGAGGTTAACTGGGGAACTATTAGAAATTAGTTTTCATAATCATGGTTGCGGCTACTCTTTAAAGCTGTAACATGCTGATTACTGATAAAGATTAATACCTCAATGATTTTAAAGATCCTGGAATACCTCATAAATATTTCCATTAATAGTGATGTTTCAAACCAACAATGTTAGTGAATATTTCAATTAATTCCTTATCCCTTGATAGAATGATAGAAGAGATTGACTTCAATCATGATACCTAGTCCCTTATCTAAAATTGTGTTGGATACTTGGAATTCAATAAAGTGCTTCGTTGCTTGATATTAATGTTAAGTTCGCACGCGTAAGACCTTGCAAAGGTCCCTCTATGAATGCGATTAGTCTTCTTAATGTAAGAGTATTCACATTTCTCCATCCATAGTGCAGTTCCCTGAGAGAGCCGGAACGATGTTTGATAATGTTTTAATCCTCTTAGGATCTGAAGAGAGGCGCCTACAAGAGAGATCGGGCAGCTGGAAGTTAATGATTTCACCCTACATTATCCAAAGAAGACATCTATGAATCTACTGAGTCGGAAATTATTGGGCCAAGGAGTTTGCGTAAAATCAGCTTAGCTCTTCAACCTTGCACCAGATGACCTGGTAATTGGCTTACGTCGTATCCTTTTTAACGTGAGTATAATTATGTATTTTATTCGTATCTGTGTGCAAAAGAGAGAGAGAGAGAGAGAGAGAGAGAGAGAGGAGAGAGAGAGAGAGAGAGAGAGAGAGAGAGCGAGAGAGAGAGAGAGAGAGAGAGAGAGAGAGAGAGAGACAGAGAGAGAGAGAGGAGAGAGAGAGGTTTATTATTTCATGTAATATTCCGTCTTACAGGGGGTGGAACGAATTATAAGGGTAATATCTCTCTCTCTCTCTCTCTCTCTCCTCTCTCTCTCTCTCATCTCTCTCTCTCTCCTCTCTCCTCTCTCTCTCTCTCTCTGTTCTAGTTAAGGCCACAAATAATCGGCTAAATCATTGTTACCTAATTTGTGTCATATGGAATCAGGGATTTACTATAGTTTTAGGGAAACACTCCTATTTGTTTCTCCATGACCAGTTTTGTGGCAGCCTTAGGTTGAAAATTAACCCAAATTTTGAACATAAAAATTAAAAGAAAAAACTGCTATAAATTCTCAAACTAAAAGAACCGTGTGAGCAACTGAAACGGAATTGTTCCATAAATGTATCTGGGAAAATTAACATACATTAAAAATATACTGCAAAAGATTGATTTTTGAACTATTTACTCGTTATGATTAAGTAGACTAAAATATCTCCTTATATGTAAGTACACTATAGATCTTATCGTCACATGTGAAATTAGAAGATAGACCTTATTATCACATATGAAATTCGAAGATAGACCTTATTATCACATGTGAAATTAGAAAATAGACCTTATTATCACATGTGACATTAGAATATATCAAATATCTCGAGAGTTATAAATAGTGAGAAAAACAAGTGATAATCTTTAAGATGTCAGAAAACATGTCAGAAAAACATGTCAGAAAACATAGCCTTCAAAAACATTTCAGGTCCATAAAGTCGTGAAAAATATGAGAAAATTTAAAGCATACTTTGAACCGAAGGAAGTGAGTTAACTAGCATATATTCTAATTCCAGTATTTCCTCGTTGCATTTCCTGCAGTGGTTACGAGTCGGTTAAAAGCTGTTGTCATTTATTGCTTCTAGAAGATATCTATCTCTCTCTTTTCCTCCTCACTCCGGATGTTGTTGATAGAGAGAGATGAAATCTGTGATATGCAAGAAGACAGCATGGTTACTAATAGAACGGTAAGATAATACCTATCTATTTATGTAATCAAAACCATCTGGTTGCGATGTAGGGCTATCAGCATGAGATGATAGCTAGTAGAAGGGGGTGCAAGTTGCTTTGACGCCTCCGGAAGGCTCCGTCAGACCGGCGACACGCCGGAGGCCACTCCAGCAGAGTTTCTGGCATTAGGGAAGACAAATATATAAGTCAGGAGTAATACCAGGATGGTGGCCGCCGGCATAGCGGAGGCACGCCGGCGGGGAGCGGTCGGGCTCCCGGCAGCCGAAGGTTGCCAGCTTGGTGACAGGGACAAGGATGGGTATAGCAGAAACCGGACTTCCGGCAGTGGATGCCGGCACTCCGGGGGCCGGGACCGGTGGACGGACGACCTAAGCTATGAGGTAAGAGGGAAGGCCATCGGCTGGACGCCGACGGGAGGCGGCAGTCCCCCGGCACACGGAGGACTGACGGCCCAGAGGGCAAAGGGATATGTCACCAAGGTAGGAGGTGGGTATCACCGACAGGGGAGGCGGCAAGGGACCGGCACCAGGATAGTGAAAGAGACAGAAGGAGGGATGTAGGGGTACGGCCACGGACCCCAAGACATCCAACCTGAGTGGGTGTACCCATGATAGAGGCTAACCCTATCACCCAGAAGCAGGGGCCGCAGAGGACCCGGGAGCCAGGGTAGCCCAAGGGGAGGGCTAGGGAACACCCAAGAGGGGGGAACCCCCTGTGGACAAAACGCATCAAGTGGCTAACCCCATAGGACACTATGAAGGGTATATTGTACCAGAGCGGACTGCACACAGGAGCTCAAGGTAGCCCTATCACTCCACCCTAAGGAGGAGTTGTAGGACAGGGGACAGATGGGTTATAGACTAACCTAAGTATAGGCTAAGGCCATACAAGAGATAGGTGGGGAGGGGAGAAGAGAAGGGTCTTCTATGGAGGAGGCTCTGCACCAAAGCGGGCCACCAAGGAAGGGAGGACGCTCCCTAGCCTAAGGTAAGGCAGCCTGTCTGAAAACGGTGCATGGGTATCGTTTCAGCAAGGTACAGAACTAACTCCCCCCAAACCTAACCTAGAGCAGGGATGTTACACCCTGAACTAGGAAGGATGGAAGACGTATCGCTATTGCAGGAAAGGTCGGAGACCTAGCCCCAGCAATAGAGGAAGGACGTGCCGTTCCTCATTCTCGGAACGCAACCCCTAAGGGGGGATCATTCCCTTAGGGAGGACAGAGAAGCGATATATACTCTGATATGAGCTTGATCCCCTTACATGGTAGGGGGGAGCAAGGCTACACAGAGGGGATGCCCTAAGGCAGGGGAAGAAGAAAGCATTATAGGGGTCCTACTTGTAGGTTAGGTTAGAAAGGCACACTATCTAACCTATCCCCTATATGGTCCCCTGAAGGCGAAAAACACTTGCATCATAGTCAATAGTATTGTAAAATAAACGGATTTTGAGCGAAGCGAAAAATCTATTTTTGGGTGAGATAGCCATGGCGTCCTGATGGAAGGTTCCTTTTTGGTAGCTTCCTTGGGTATAAGACTACTAAGATATTTCCCAGAGAATTTAACCACAGGTTATCACAGAATTCTAACTTCTGGAGCGAGTATCTCAAAGGTTTCCCTTTAAGACATCGTAATTTCAACAGGGGACGCATGTCTAAACGCGCCACATAGCTATCTTCACCCCGAACAGAGTTAATGCTTCAGTGTGTAAGAGTAGAGAATAGCTGGGAGCCGTTCCACAGCTAATCTCACTCGTGGCTACTACTGATACTCGAGACGTAAACAAACGGACGCCATTGCTCTAATGACGTCACGGCCCCGTCTTCATCCTGAAGCCAGTTGCTGCCCATCACCATGATACAGTAGCACAGGGTGGGAACAAAACTGGACGAAAGTAGTAGGGAGGGTCCATCAGGACGCCATGGCTATCTCACCCAAAAATAGATTTTTCGCTTCGCTCAAAATCCGTTTTTTGGGCTCAAGCCATGGCGTCCTGATGGAAGAGTACCAGAGAATCAATGTATCGTGGTAGATTTTCCCCCAGTATTAAGTGCCTAGGCATTGACAAAAACAGCAAAGTAATCTTAGATAAAGAACCATAGGGACGAAGTCTCCTGCCCCCCTTGGCAGTGAAGTTCCCATGGGCTATGCCGACGTCAAAGGTGGTATTGAAGGGCTATTCATCCTGAGAGAAGAACTTAAAGAACTTAGAGATGAAGCGGAATGTTTGGTATTTGTATAGGAACATTCTGAAATTAGACCAGTGGTGGTTTGGGCACTGTGTAGAGTTCATCTCTTGGTTATCAGAAGTAAGTAATCGTGTAGGGAACCTTACTTAGTCAGGGTGAATATAATTTAGGATTAAACATCTTAAATTCTTCATAACCATAAGAAAGGAGGAATAAATAAAACTATGACAGGTATGTATTTCATAGTAAGTAGGAGCTGATAGAGACGCACAAGTAATAAAATAGAAATTTTATTTCACAATGCAGAAATTAAATAATTTACAGCAAAAGTAAAGTTCATTTACAGTAATAATAATGTACATAGAAATAAAGGCTTGCAATTGAATCTGAAAAGGAATTTCAGGGTATTAGTAGGTACTCGTTCTCGAGGAACGCAAGTCTTTAAATAAAACACATCATGCTCAAGGCATGCCGGCACTTGTGTGACACTATGACATTCACCTGGGATAAGAACAGTTATAAAAGCACTAAGTGTTTTTCGACATCAACTATGAATCGCTCGAGGTGTCAACATAGGCACCCGAAGAGTTAGAGTCCCAAGTAACTCACTGTTCTACGCAGAGTTAGGTGCAGGTTTCATAACACTACCTGCGGCTACCACAAAATGTTTGACTTCGTGCACCTTGTTTCGCATAGTGTTTATAAGAAAACTCGCGAAGACTTCCAGCCCGTGAAGTTTTTTAAGGCTTTCAAAGTCCATGCTCTGAAAGAAATTCAGAGAAGATGCCACTTTTCTAGGATCATGACCAGCGGGTGTACTGTTCGGTATCCTCTCTGCGAATGAAGTAGGTGATTTTCGCTCTTAATTGTTTCAGTGACAGGTTGCTGCCCGATGTTTCTCCTTTGAAGAGTTGGCCTCCACCAAAGTTCGAAGTTCTGCGAAGATAGACCTTGAGGCTCTCTACTGGACATAGAGAGACATCCTCCTTCAGGGGGCATATTCTCCAAGGGCCCCATCTTTTGGTGGGTAATTCATTTTTAGCGAGAAACGTCGGATCAGGGGAGAGGGTCACTTTCTCCTGAATCAGTAAAACAGGATGTGTCCTTCTTCTCTTGATAATGCCACTATTTCGCTGACTCGTAGCTCCCCGAAGCGAGAGCAAATAATAATATAACTTTCTGAGTCAGATCCTTGAGGGGGCATGAATCGTTGACCAAGTTGGAGGCGAAATGGAGTACCTTGTCTAGTGACCAGGAGATCGGTTTCGGAGGGGGTGCTGGACGTAGGCGAGCACATGCTTTTGGTAGTTTGTTGAAGATGTCGTTGGACAGATCAATTTGGAAAGCATATAGAATTGGTCTAGTCAAGGCCGATTTGCAGGTTGAAATCGTATTGGCTGCTAATCCTTGTCCATGAAGGTAAATAAAGAAGGACATACAGAAATCAATCGTGATTTCTTTAGGATTTTTTGGTCTTGACGAAGGAGACCCATTTCCTCCAGGATGATTCATATTGCCGTCTCGTGGATTCGGTCTTGTATTCCTCTAGGAAGTCTAGACTTTTCTTCGAGATCCCAAACCTCTTCTTTGCGGCAAGGGAGAGAAAATCATGAGATGAAGGTCCTTGATTTTCGATGATGAAGCGAAGACAGTCGACTTCTGTACTTGTTGAGAGAGAAACTGGGCCCCGGGAGAGGGATCAGCTTGGGCTGCAGCTCCAGGACCAGGTGGGTACCAGTTGCTCCGGGGCCACTTGGGAGCCACTAGGGCCGCTGTCCCTTTGAAGGTTCTCAGTTTGGAGAGGACTTTCAACAGAAGGTTGGTGGGAGGGAACAGATAGACCTTGGACCATCTGTTCCAGTCCAGTGACATGGCATCCACTGCTTCTGCTTTGGGGTCCTCGTACGGGGCTACGTACAGAGGAAGTTGATTGTTGTCGCTCGTTGCGAAGAGATCTTATCTGAAGTTCTGGGACTTGGAGAGAGATGAAGGAGAACGATCTTGCGTCTAGAGACCATTCTGACTCTATCGGGTTTGTCCGAGATAGAGCATCCCGCTGTCACGTTGCGGAATCCTTGTAGGTGAACTGCAGACAGGTGCCACTTCTTCTTCTCTGCCAGACGGAAGATTGGGAGAAGCACCTGATTTATCTGGGGCGATCTTGAGCCTTGGCGATTGAGACAACGAACTACCACCGAGTTGTCTAGGGTTAGACGGATGTGGATCGAGGGCGGCGGCGGGGATAACTTCTTCAGTGTTAGAAGGACCGCCATGGCCTCCAAGATGTTTATGTGGAACGTCTTGAATAGTGGAGACCAGGTACCTTGAAACCTGTTTTTGGTGGGAGTGACCTCCCCAACCCTTCCAGTGAGGCATCTCCGTTGTGGATGTTGAGTGATGGAGGAGGGTGTTGGAGAGGAATGGACCTTTTCAGGGCCTTTTCTTCCGACCACGGCTTTAGGAGAGCGTCGCAGTCTGTTTGGAAGGCCGTCTCTTGAGGTTCTCTTCGAGCGATGGATGCCGAGCGTCTCCATACTCCCGCGGCATCCTTTAGCTGTGCACGAAGCACTGGGTTTGTCACTGAGAGCGAATTGTAGAGAGCCTAGAACTCGTTCCTGCTGTCGTCTTGAAATGCGTTTGGATTTCAGTAGTCGCTTGACAGACCCTGCTATTTTCCTTCCTTTTCTTCTGGGGGATGGAAAGGCGGTGTGACTGAAGATTCCAGTGGATTCCCAACCACTGAAACTTCTGAGCTGGAGAGAGGCGAGATTTTTTCTCGTTGATCTTGAATCCCAGGTGTTCTAGGTACTGGGTAACTTCGTTGCAAGACTTTGCACACTCTTCGGGCGATGGAGCCCAGACTAGCCAGTCGTCGAGGTAGGCCATCACCTGGACGTTTCTTAGGCGGAGCTGTTGTACTATGGCATCCGCCAGTTTTGTGAAGATCCGAGGGGCCACGGTGAGGCCGAAGGGCATGGCCCGGAAGGCGTAGCTTTTTCCTTTGGAGTCGAAATCCTAGGTAGGAGGAAGCGTGATGGTTCATTGGAATGTGCCAGTAGGCATCCGCCAGGTCTATAGAGACCGTGTAGGAACCTTGAGGCAGAAGGGTCCTTATTTTGTTGAAGCGTCAGCATCTTGAATTTGTTGTTCTCTATGAACTTGTTGAGGGGGGATAAGTCCAGAATGACTCTGAGTTTGTCTGAGTCCTTCTTGGGAACACAAAACAGTCTCCCTTGGAACCTGGTGGACTTTACCTTCCTTATCACCTTCTTGTTCAAGAGGTCTAGAACATATTCTTCCAGAAGGGGGGGTTGATTGCTGGAAGAATTGCTGGAAGATTGGGGGTGGTTGAGTCCAACTCCAGCCTAGACCCTTCTTGACGATGCTGTGTGCCCAGGGATCGAAGGTCCAACGATCCTGGAATTGGCGGAGTCTTCCTCCCACCGGAAGCACTTCATTGCTTCTGGTGTCCCGAGGACTTGTTGCCTCGGCCGCTAGCTCCCTTTCCTCCTCTACCTCTGGAGGGACGGCGAGATGCGTCTTTGCTTGCACCCCTGAATGAGCCTCTACCTTTGGCATGAAAGGTAGTTGATGGTTGCTCCAAAGGCAGGGGTGAAGACCGGTGACTGTGACAACAACCGGTTGGGGGACCAATTGAAAGGTCTGTTGTGGTTGGGCAAATCACTTGGGAGGTAGCGGGTCCCGGAAAACTGACGTCTTTGCTGACGTTGCTGTGGGTTTTGACTTTTGGGGTTTCCTCTTAGGCTGAGGTCCGTCGTCCTGAGAGGGTTTCCTTTTCTTGGACATGCCCCACTTGTGGAGAAGGTTCCTATTCTCCGTGGCGGCTCTGTCAGTGATTTCCTTCACAAGGTCAGAAGGAAACAGGTGCTTTCCCCCCAGATGTTGGAGGAAAATCAGCCTCCGGGGTTCGTGTTTCACGGGTGGCACCGGGCAAACACGAATTCCACGACAGGCTCTTCGAGCCTTTATGAAGTGGTACAAGTCCTTCATTACCGTCAGTAAGTGGGATTTGGAGAGTACCATGTAGTGATCTGGTACTCTAGTGTCACAGGCCATAACTTCCAGTTGGACTTGATGAGAAAGAGATGCCGCAAGCCTCTCCTTCGTGTCTTGTTCCCCGGCGAAGGAGGTGATCGTTGAGCTTTGGGAGGTCTTCATTAAACTGACGTCCGGCGACGTCAGGATCGAGCCTTCCTCACGACGAAAGTATGTTGAACATCTTTCCAGTGTCGAGCGTCAGGGGGGGGTCACGATGGAGAAGGGTCTGCACTCCTCCAGTGCAGGGCAGGGTTTCCCTTCTTCCGCCGCTTTAAAGGCATGCAGCTAAGGCCTTTTCCAAGAATGGAAGAACCGCAGTATCAGGTGCAACGTAAGTAGGGTGCTTCTTGCTCATGCCGGAAGCTTAGAGCAGGTAAAGCCTCTACTCTTGAATGCGGAGGCTAGCATAGCCTGGGCCTTTGCGAGATCGAACACTATCTCTTCCCTTAGGTTCGGTCTCTTCCTTCGAGGCAGGTTCGGAACGAAGCCGGACGTAACAGTCCGGGTAGGCCTCAAAGCTTGGGAAGAACTCCACATCTTCCAAAGGGGACCAGTGCCGATCTTATCACTGACAAAGATCCTGCCGGTCGCAATAACCATATGCTCTGCATACCTCCACGGGTTGGCATGAGAGCAAGCGGGGAGATCCTTGACCGAAATCTTCTTCGGCTCTCTGGATCCTATCATCGACCTGATGGACTCCTGGTTCTCCTTCAGCCTGTCGTCCATGACGGCTCTAATCAGTCGGATCAATTCTTGAGTGGAAGAAGAAGGATCCGGAGTCGAGGAGGTAGACGGAATAGACATTTCCGTCGGTGTAGGAGTAGGAGGGGGGATATGGATCGGGGGAGCGACCTCTTGCTCCGACTCGGTGTATTCCACCTTGTCTTCGTCATCTTCGGCTCCTTGAGCCATAAGCGGTTTTCTCCGTGTCTTCCGAGACATCCGAAATCTGTTCGTCATCTTCGGAATCCAAACGACACTCGTGCATGACTCTGAGCCCATGACTACATCAGGTTCCACCGTAATTTGGAGAGTGGGGATCACGTCTTTGGGTACCACTGAGTCAGGGGAGGCCTTAGGGAACAAATAGTGACCTCAGTTCTTTCGGTGGCCAGGTACGGTCCGGTAGCATTTTTTCTGGAAGCCACGCACCCCACTTGCGCAGCTTTTCACGAGAAATGTCTCTAATCTCCGCTGAGGGAGGATTATGGAAGGCCTCAACTAGGTGAGCCTGACAGACCGTACAATCCAGTGGATTCCAAAACTTCAAATCCCCTTTCTTGTCTGCACAAGGGGCGTGAGTCCTGCAAGCTGTATGCCCGTAAAACTGCGGGCGTTTCACAGCGCAGAAGGCGAAATTCACACTTCATCTGCTCCTCCTGTGGAAGAAAGAGAAAATGAGTATGGGGGAGTCATAAAAAATGGCTCTTAAACTAAGTTAATATTAATTATTAATTTTAACTTAATGAAGGTGTGATGCATAGAGAATGAAAATAGTAAAGGAGAACATGCTCCATGCATCTCGCCCGGCTGGTTACCATAAGCTTGGTCCCTGGATAACCCGAGTGACCGAGGGCACTGGATATAATTCCCTAGAATTCCAAGTATTTTGGAATTCCATGGAAAAAAACCAAGGACAAGATTGGGGAACCGAATTCATTCGGTTCCCAGATAAGGGCCAGAAGGCCTCATTTAAAAGGTAACTGCTTCTGGCAACCAGCCGTGCTAAGATGCACATAGCATGCTGGAATTAGAAGAATGCAAAGAGACAGCATGATCACTAATAGAGCAGTACTAGGTACTGATCTTAATAGCAGAAGCAGTTTATCTGTTTGCGATATAGGGCTATCATAGTCTTATGATAGCTACAGGAAGGGGGTGCAAGTATTCTTGACGCCTCCGGGGCATCCGGCAAGCCGCCGGCATGCCGGAGCTCGCTCCAGCATAGATTCTGGCATTAGGACAGACAATGTTCAAAGTCAGTCAAATACCAGGATGGCGGCCGCCGGCACAACGGCGGCACGCCGGCAGGGAGCGGCGGCTCCTGGCAGTCGGAGGATGCCAGATTGGTGACTGGGATAAGGATGGTTAAGGCTGTACCCGGGTTGCCGGCAGTATATGCCGGCACTCCGGCGGCGACCGACGGCAAGCGGACGACAAGCTAGGAGGAGGAGAGCCGCCGCCGGTAGTAGCCGGCGGCAGCCGGCAGTCCCTCGGTACACACGGGGGGCTGGCGGCAAGGTTAGGGAGAGTCACCAAGTAGGAGGCAGGTATTGCCGACAGTAGAGGCGGCAAGAGACCGGCACCCCGGATAGTGAGAGAGACAGGGGGGGAGGGGGGGAAGGGATGTAGGAAGTACCATCAGGAATCCAAACCATCCCTCCCCCTCCCTGAGGGGGTGTACCCATGATAGAGGCAAGGCTCTAACATCCATGAGCAGGGGTCACTAGGGACCGGGAGCAAGGTAGCCCAAGGGAGGGCTAGGGAACACCCAAGGGGGGGGGAGACTCCCATATGCAGGACTATACACTAGTAACTAACCTTATAGGACACTATGAAGGTATGTGTACCAGAGCGGACAGCACAAGGAAGCTCGGGTAGCCCTACTATTCCACCTTAAGGAGGAGTTGTAGGACAGGGGGACAGATGGGTATAAACTAACCTAAGCATAGGCTAGGCTATACAAGAGATAGGTGGGGAGGGAGAAGAGAGAAGTCTTCCCAGGAAGGGTTTCTGTACCAGAGCGGCCACTAAGGAAAGGGAGGACACTCCCTAACCTAAGATCAGGCAGATCAGCTAAAACGGTGCAAGAGTACAGTTTCAGCATGGAACAGAGAAACCTTCCTAACCTAACCTAGAACAGGGCTAAGAGTCCTGAACTAGGAAAGGAAGAAGACATATCGCTATCGCAGGAAGAGTCATAGACTATCCTGCCATAGAGGTAGGCTAGCCTAACCTCACTCCTCGGACGCAACCCTAAAGGGGGGTTCATTCCTTAGGGAGGACAGAGAGGCGATATTATACTCTATTAGACAATTAATCCCTTTACTTAGAAAAGGAATCAAGGCTAAATAGAGGGAATGCCAAGGCAGGGGATGAAGGAAGCATATAGGGGTCCTAACATTAGGTTAGGCTAGAAAGAGTCACTGACTAGCCTATCCCCTATATGGTCCCTGAAGGCGAAAACATTTGCATTCACTGTCAAAAGTATTGTAAAAATAATGCCACTATCTTCATAACTTAGTCTAGGATCACTAATAAATCATGCATGAAACCACTTGTATGTAGGCCTCCTGGCCTGGGGGCTATAGTAGCCGACTGGTATGAGGTCAATCGATGACCGATAAAAAAGCGTCTAAACACGATATAAAAGTTCCTAGCTATGAAGACTAAATAAACTAATGTATTCGATTAGAATATAATGCCGGAAACGTTGTTGTGGCTAACTAAATAAGACATGCATAACAACAACGACGCCATAAAAATGGCGGGTCCGGTAGAGGCACAGCTCTGCCACAAAACAGCAATTATCTCGAAAAGTAATATTTACTTTACGGCCAGGAGCTTAATTAAACAATACTGGAAACCTTGTACTCCAACTTTCCAGAAGAAGGCGAGGCTGAAGGTAACGACATAGCGAAGATGCAAAACGATAAAGTTAACACAGGGAAAATCCGTCTAAGTAGGGCAGCTACTAAACAAAGGATGAAGACGGGCGTGACGTCATTAGAGCAATGGCGTCCGTTTGTTTACGTCTCGAGTATCAGTAGTAGCCACGAGTGAGATTAGCTGTGGAACGGCTCCCAGCTATTCTCTACTCTTTACACACCGAAGCATTAACTCTGTTCGGGGTGAAGATAGCTATGTGGCGCGTTTTAGACATGCGTCCCCTGTTGAAATTACGATGTCTTAAAGGGAAACCTTTGAGATACTCGCTCCAGAAGTTAGAATTCTGTGATAACCTGTGGTTAAATTCTCTGGGAATATCTTAGTAGTCTTATACCCAAGGAAGCTACCAAAAAGGAACCTTCCATCAGGGACGCCATGGCTTGAGCCCAAAAAATGCCACTATCTTCATAATTAAACCTAGGATCACTGAAATATATCATGCATGAACACTGATGTTAGGCGCTCTGGCCTAGGGGCTAGACTAGCGAACTGGCATGGGGTCAGACGATGACCGATAACAAGGCGTCAAAACACGATATATAGAGTTCCTAGCTATGAAGACTAAATAACTAATAGTATCGATTAGTTTAATGAGGGCCGGAAAACGCTGTTGAGGCTAGCTAAATAAGGCATGCAAAACAACAGCGACGCCATAAAATGGCTGGTCCGGTCGAGGCACAGCTCTGCCACAAAACATCAAATATCTCGAAAAGTAAAAGTTACTGTACGGTCAGAGCTTATTTAAAACAATACTGGAACCTTGTACTCAACTTTTCCAGAAGAAGGCGAGGCCGAGGGTAGAGACATGGCTAAGATGCAACTCGATAAGTACGCACAGGGGAAAAAATCCGACTAGTAAGGCAAGCTACTAAACGAAGGATGAGGACGGACGTGACGTCATTTAGCAATGGCGCCCCGTTTGTTTACGTCTCGAGTACCAAAAGTAGCCACGAACGAGATTAGCTGTGGAACGGCTCCCCCAGCTATTCTCCGCCCCCTACACATCGAAGTGTTAACTCTATGTAGGGTGTAGGCTAGATAGCTATGTGGCGCGTTAATACATGTGTCCCCTGTTGATATACGATGTCTTAAAGGGAAACCTTTAGGATATACTCGCTTCCAGAAGTTAGAATTCTGTGATAACCTGTGGTTAAATTCTCTGGGAATATTTAGTAGTTATATACCCAAGGAAGCTACCAAAAGGAACCTTCCATCAGGACGCCATGGCTTGAGCCCAAAAATTTATATATATACATAATATATATATATATATATATATATATATATATATATATATATATATATATATATATATATATATATATATATATATATATAATATATATATATATATATATATTTTTGGGCTCAAGCCATGGCGTCCTGATGGAAGGTTCCTTTTTTGGTAGCTTCCTTGGGTATAAGACTACTAAGATATTCCCAGAGAATTTAACCACAGGTTATCACAGAATTCTAACTTCTGGAGCGAGTATCTCAAAGGTTTCCCTTTAAGACATCGTAATTTCAACAGGGGACGCATGTCTAAACGCGCCACATAGCTATCTTCACCCCGAACTCAGAGTTAATGCTTCGGTGTGTAAGAGTAGAGAATAGCTGGGAGCCGTTCCACAGTGCTAATCTCACTCGTGGCTACTACTGATACTCGAGACGTAAACAAACGGACGCCATTGCTCTAATGACGTCACGCCCGTCTCCATCCTTTGTTTAGTAGCTGCCCTACTTAGACGGATTTTCCCTGTGTTAACTTTATCGTTTTGCATCTTCGCTATGTCGTTACCTTCAGCCTCGCCTTCTTCTGGAAAGTTGAGTACAAGGTTCCAGTATTGTTTTAATTAAGCTCTGGCCGTAAAGTAAATATTACTTTTCGAGATAATTGCTGTTTTGTGGCCAGAGCTGTGCCTCTACCGGACC
>NC_090729.1:9659455-9684455 GCF_036898095.1 Palaemon carinicauda
GCAACGATGGTGAGGATGGGTTGATTTCAATTCTAAGTACAAAAATACCTGAATTCGACAGGTATAAGTACAGAAGAATTGTCATTGACTTTTATCCTTCTTCGTGGCCAAGTGGCTTAGTCACTGTCTATACAGGCTTGCCGACCAGGGTTCGATTCCCGGCCGGAGCCAAGCTCTTGTCTTTGTGTGATTTTCGCCTGGGGCTCTGATCCCAAGGTTGTTAAGAGAATCCAGACATTAATGTATCAAAAATATATATGGCTTATTTGAATATGAAAAACACGTAAAAATGTGCAAAATTTATCATCAATTGAATGCCAAGTAACAAACTACCAATTAGCTACGATGGTGAGGATGGGTTGATTTCAATTCTAAGTACAAAATACCTGAATTCGACAGGTATAAGTACAGAAGAATTGTCATTGACTTTTATCCTTCTTCGTGGCCAAGTGGCTTAGTCACTGTCTATACAGGCTTGCCGACCAGGGTTCGATTCCCGGCCGGAGCCAAGCTCTTGTCTTTGTGTGATTTCGCCTGGGGCTCTGATCCCGAGGTTGTTAAGAGAATCCAGACATTAATGTATCAAAAATATATATGGCTTATTTGAATATGAAAAACACGTAAAAATGTGCAAAATTTATCATTAATTGAATGCCAAGTAACAAAACTACCAATTAGCTACGATGGTGAGGATGGGTTGATTTCAATTCTAAGTACAAAATACCTGAATTCGACAGGTATAAGTACAGAAGAATTGTCATTGACTTTTATCCTTCTTCGTGGCCAAGTGGCTTAGTCACTGTCTATACAGGCTTGCCGACCAGGGTTCGATTCCCGCCGGAGCCAAGCTCTTGTCTTTGTGTGATTTCGCCTGGGGCTCTGATCCCGAGGTTGTTAAGAGAATCCAGACATTAATGTATTAAAAATATATATGGCTTATTTGAATATGAAAAACACGTAAAAATGTGCAAAATTTATCATTAATTGAATGCCAAGTAACAAACTACCAATTAGCTACGATGGTGAGGATGGGTTGATTTCAATTCTAAGTACAAAATACCTGAATTCGACAGGTATAAGTACAGAAGAATTGTCATTGACTTTTATCCTTCTTCGTGGCCAAGTGGCTTAGTCACTGTCTATACAGGCTTGCCGACCAGGGTTCGATTCCCGGCCGGAGCCAAGCTCTTGTCTTTGTGTGATTTCGCCTGGGGCTCTGATCCCGAGGTTGTTAAGAGAATCCAGACATTAATGTATCAAAAATATATATGGCTTATTTGAATATGAAAAACACGTAAAAATGGTGCAAAATTTATCATTAATTGAATGCCAAGTAACAAACTACCAATTAGCTACGATGGTGAGGATGGGTTGATTTCAATTCTAAGTACAAAATACCTGAATTCGACAGGTATAAGTACAGAAGAATTGTCATTGACTTTTATCCTTCTTCGTGGCCAAGTGGCTTAGTCACTGTCTATACAGGCTTGCCGACCAGGGTTCGATTCCCGGCCGGAGCCAAGCTCTTGTCTTTGTGTGATTTCGCCTGGGGCTCTGATCCCGAGGTTGTTAAGAGAATCCAGACATTAATGTATCAAAAATATATATGGCTTATTTGAATATGAAAAACACGTAAAAATGTGCAAAATTTATCATTAATTGAATGCCAAGTAACAAACTACCAATTAGCTACGATGGTGAGGATGGGTTGATTTTCAATTCTAAGTACAAAATACCTGAATTCGACAGGTATAAGTACAGAAGAATTGTCATTGACTTTTATCCTTCTTCGTGGCCAAGTGGCTTAGTCACTGTCTATACAGGCTTGCCGACCAGGGTTCGATTCCCGGCCGGAGCCAAGCTCTTGTCTTTGTGTGATTTCGCCTGGGTCTCTGATCCCGAGGTTGTTAAGAGAATCCAGACATTAATGTATCAAAAATATATATGGCTTATTTGAATATGAAAAACACGTAAAAATGTGCAAAATTTATCATTAATTGAATGCCAAGTAACAAACTACCAATTAGCTACGATGGTGAGGATGGGTTGATTTTAATTCTAAGTACAAAATACCTGAATTCGACAGGTATAAGTACAGAAGAATTGTCATTGACTTTTATCCTTCTTCGTGGCCAAGTGGCTTAGTCACTGTCTATACAGGCTTGCCGACCAGGGTTCGATTCCCGGCCGGAGCCAAGCTCTTGTCTTTGTGTGATTTCGCCTGGGGCTCTGATCCGAGGTTGTTAAGAGAATCCAGACATTAATGTATCAAAAATATATATGGCTTATTTGAATATGAAAAACACGTAAAAATGTGCAAAATTTATCATTAATTGAATGCCAAGTAACAAACTACCAATTAGCTACGATGGTGAGGATGGGTTGATTTCAATTCTAAGTACAAAATACCTGAATTCGACAGGTATAAGTACAGAAGAATTGTCATTGACTTTTATCCTTCTTCGTGGCCAAGTGGCTTAGTCACTGTCTATACAGGCTTGCCGACCAGGGTTCGATTCCAGGCCGGAGCCAAGCTCTTGTCTTTGTGTGATTTCGCCTGGGGCTCTGATCCCGAGGTTGTTAAGAGAATCCAGACATTAATGTATCAAAAAATATATATGGCTTATTTGAATATGAAAAACACGTAAAAAATGTGCAAAATTTATCATTAATTGAATGCCAAGTAACAAACTACCAATTAGCTACGATGGTGAGGATGGGTTGATTTCAATTCTAAGTACAAAATACCTGAATTCGACAGGTATAAGTACAGAAGAATTGTCATTGACTTTTATCCTTCTTCGTGGCCAAGTGGCTTAATCACTGTCTATACAGGCTTGCCGACCAGGGTTCGATTCCCGGCCGGAGCCAAGCTCTTGTCTTTGTGTGATTTCGCCTGGGGCTCTGATCCCGAGGTTGTTAAGAGAATCCAGACATTAATGTATCAAAAATATATATGGCTTATTTGAATATGAAAAACACGTAAAAATGTGCAAAATTTATCATTAATTGAATGCCAAGTAACAAACTACCAATTAGCTACGATGGTGAGGATGGGTTGATTTCAATTCTAAGTACAAAATACCTGAATTCGACAGGTATAAGTACAGAAGAATTGTCATTGACTTTTATCCTTCTTCGTGGCCAAGTGGCTTAGTCACTGTCTATACAGGCTTGCCGACCAGGGTTCGATTCCCGGCCGGAGCCAAGCTCTTGTCTTTGTGTGATTTCGCCTGGGGCTCTGATCCCGAGGTTGTTAAGAGAATCCAGACATTAATGTATCAAAAATATATATGGCTTATTTGAATATGAAAAACACGTAAAAAATGTGCAAAATTTATCATTAATTGAATGCCAAGTAACAAACTACCAATTAGCTACGATGGTGAGGATGGGTTGATTTTAATTCTAAGTACAAAATACCTGAATTCGACAGGTATAAGTACAGAAGAATTGTCATTGACTTTTATCCTTCTTCGTGGCCAAGTGGCTTAGTCACTGTCTATACAGGCTTGCCGACCAGGGTTCGATTCCCGGCCGGAGCCAAGCTCTTGTCTTTGTGTGATTTCGCCTGGGGCTCTGATCCCGAGGTTGTTAAGAGAATCCAGACATTAATGTATCAAAAATATATATGGCTTATTTGAATATGAAAAACACGTAAAAATGTGCAAAATTTATCATTAATTGAATGCCAAGTAACAAACTACCAATTAGCTACGATGGTGAGGATGGGTTGATTTCAATTCTAAGTACAAAATACCTGAATTTCGACAGGTATAAGTACAGAAGAATTGTCATTGACTTTTATCCTTCTTCGTGGCCAAGTGGCTTAGTCACTGTCTATACAGGCTTGCCGACCAGGGTTCGATTCCCGGCCGGAGCCAAGCTCTTGTCTTTGTGTGATTTCGCCTGGGGCTCTGATCCCGAGGTTGTTAAGAGAATCCAGACATTAATGTATCAAAAATATATATGGCTTATTTGAATATGAAAAACACGTAAAAAATGTGCAAAATTTATCATTAATTGAATGCCAAGTAACAAACTACCAATTAGCTACGATGGTGAGGATGGGTTGATTTCAATTCTAAGTACAAAATACCTGAATTCGACAGGTATAAGTACAGAAGAATTGTCATTGACTTTTATCCTTCTTCGTGGCCAAGTGGCTTAGTCACTGTCTATACAGGCTTGCCGACCAGGGTTCGATTCCCCGGCCGGAGCCAAGCTCTTGTCTTTGTGTGATTTCGCCTGGGGCTCTGATCCCGAGGTTGTTAAGAGAATCCAGACATTAATGTATCAAAAATATATATGGCTTATTTGAATATGAAAAACACGTAAAAATGTGCAAAATTTATCATTAATTGAATGCCAAGTAACAAACTACCAATTAGCTACGATGGTGAGGATGGGTTGATTTCAATTCTAAGTACAAAATACCTGAATTCGACAGGTATAAGTACAGAAGAATTGTCATTGACTTTTATCCTTCTTCGTGGCCAAGTGGCTTAGTCACTGTCTATACAGGCTTGCCGACCAGGGTTCGATTCCCGGCCGGAGCCAAGCTCTTGTCTTTGTGTGATTTCGCCTGGGGCTCTGATCCCGAGGTTGTTAAGAGAATCCAGACATTAATGTATCAAAAATATATATGGCTTATTTGAATATGAAAAACACGTAAAAATGTGCAAAATTTATCATTAATTGAATGCCAAGTAACAAACTACCAATTAGCTACGATGGTGAGGATGGGTTGATTTCAATTCTAAGTACAAAATACCTGAATTCGACAGGTATAAGTACAGAAGAAATTGTCATTGACTTTTATCCTTCTTCGTGGCCAAGTGGCTTAGTCACTGTCTATACAGGCTTGCCGACCAGGGTTCGATTCCCCGGCCGGAGCCAAGCTCTTGTCTTTGTGTGATTTCTGCCTGGGGCTCTGATCCCGAGGTTGTTAAGAGAATCCAGACATTAATGTATCAAAAATATATATGGCTTATTTGAATATGAAAAACACGTAAAAATGTGCAAAATTTATCATTAATTGAATGCCAAGTAACAAACTACCAATTAGCTACGATGGTGAGGATGGGTTGATTTCAATTCTAAGTACAAAATACCTGAATTCGACAGGTATAAGTACAGAAGAATTGTCATTGACTTTTATCCTTCTTCGTGGCCAAGTGGCTTTAGTCACTGTCTATACAGGCTTGCCGACCAGGGTTCGATTCCCGGCCGGAGCCAAGCTCTTGTCTTTGTGTGATTTCGCCTGGGTCTCTGATCCCGAGGTTGTTAAGAGAATCCAGACATTAATGTATCAAAAATATATATGGCTTATTTGAATATGAAAAACACGTAAAAATGTGCAAAATTTATCATTAATTGAATGCCAAGTAACAAACTACCAATTAGCTACGATGGTGAGGATGGGTTGATTTCAATTCTAAGTACAAAATACCTGAATTCGACAGGTATAAAGTACAGAAGAATTGTCATTGACTTTTATCCTTCTTCGTGGCCAAGTGGCTTAGTCACTGTCTATACAGGCTTGCCGACCAGGGTTCGATTCCCGGCCCGGAGCCAAGCTCTTGTCTTTGTGTGATTTCGCCTGGGGCTCTGATCCCGAGGTTGTTAAGAGAATCCAGACATTAATGTATCAAAAATATATATGGCTTATTTGAATATGAAAAACACGTAAAAATGTGCAAAATTTATCATTAATTGAATGCCAAGTAACAAACTACCAATTAGCTACGATGGTGAGGATGGGTTGATTTCAATTCTAAGTACAAAATACCTGAATTCGACAGGTATAAGTACAGAAGAATTGTCATTGACTTTTATCCTTCTTCGTGGCCAAGTGGCTTAGTCACTGTCTATACAGGCTTGCCGACCAGGGTTCGATTCCCGGCCGGAGCCAAGCTCTTGTCTTTGTGTGATTTCGCCTGGGGCTCTGATCCCGAGGTTGTTAAGAGAATCCAGACATTAATGTATCAAAAATATATATGGCTTATTTGAATATGAAAAACACGTAAAAATGTGCAAAATTTATCATTAATTGAATGCCAAGTAACAAACTACCAATTAGCTACGATGGTGAGGATGGGTTGATTTCAATTCTAAGTACAAAATACCTGAATTCGACAGGTATAAGTACAGAAGAATTGTCATTGACTTTTATCCTTCTTCGTGGCCAAGTGGCTTAGTCACTGTCTATACAGGCTTGCCGACCAGGGTTCGATTCCCGGCCGGAGCCAAGCTCTTGTCTTTGTGTGATTTCGCCTGGGGCTCTGATCCCGAGGTTGTTAAGAGAATCCAGACATTAATGTATCAAAAATATATATGGCTTATTTGAATATGAAAAACACGTAAAAATGTGCAAAATTTATCATTAATTGAATGCCAAGTAACAAACTACCAATTAGCTACGATGGTGAGGATGGGTTGATTTCAATTCTAAGTACAAAATACCTGAATTCGACAGGTATAAGTACAGAAGAATTGTCATTGACTTTTATCCTTCTTCGTGGCCAAGTGGCTTAGTCACTGTCTATACAGGCTTGCCGACCAGGGTTCGATTCCCGGCCGGAGCCAAGCTCTTGTCTTTGTGTGATTTCGCCTGGGGCTCTGATCCCGAGGTTGTTAAGAGAATCCAGACATTAATGTATCAAAAATATATATGGCTTATTTGAATATGAAAAACACGTAAAAATGTGCAAAATTTATCATTAATTGAATGCCAAGTAACAAACTACCAATTAGCTACGATGGTGAGGATGGGTTGATTTTAATTCTAAGTACAAAATACCTGAATTCGACAGGTATAAGTACAGAAGAATTGTCATTGACTTTTATCCTTCTTCGTGGCCAAGTGGCTTAGTCACTGTCTATACAGGCTTGCCGACCAGGGTTCGATTCCCGGCCGGAGCCAAGCTCTTGTCTTTGTGTGATTTCGCCTGGGGCTCTGATCCCGAGGTTGTTAAGAGAATCCAGACATTAATGTATCAAAAATATATATGGCTTATTTGAATATGAAAAACACGTAAAAATGTGCAAAATTTATCATTAATTGAATGCCAAGTAACAAACTACCAATTAGCTACGATGGTGAGGATGGGTTGATTTCAATTCTAAGTACAAAATACCTGAATTCGACAGGTATAAGTACAGAAGAATTGTCATTGACTTTTATCCTTCTTCGTGGCCAAGTGGCTTAGTCACTGTCTATACAGGCTTGCCGACCAGGGTTCGATTCCCGGCCGGAGCCAAGCTCTTGTCTTTGTGTGATTTCGCCTGGGGCTCTGATCCCGAGGTTGTTAAGAGAATCCAGACATTAATGTATCAAAAATATATATGGCTTATTTGAATATGAAAAACACGTAAAAATGTGCAAAATTTATCATTAATTGAATGCCAAGTAACAAACTACCAATTAGCTACGATGGTGAGGATGGGTTGATTTCAATTCTAAGTACAAAATACCTGAATTCGACAGGTATAAGTACAGAAGAATTGTCATTGACTTTTATCCTTCTTCGTGGCCAAGTGGCTTAGTCACTGTCTATACAGGCTTGCCGACCAGAGGTTCGATTCCCGGCCGGAGCCAAGCTCTTGTCTTTGTGTGATTTCGCCTGGGGCTCTGATCCCGAGGTTGTTAAGAGAATCCAGACATTAATGTATCAAAAATATATATGGCTTATTTGAATATGAAAAAACACGTAAAAATGTGCAAAATTTATCATTAATTGAATGCCAAGTAACAAACTACCAATTAGCTACGATGGTGAGGATGGGTTGATTTCAATTCTAAGTACAAAATACCTGAATTCGACAGGTATAAGTACAGAAGAATTGTCATTGACTTTTATCCTTCTTCGTGGCCAAGTGGCTTAGTCACTGTCTATACAGGCTTGCCGACCAGGGTTCGATTCCCGGCCGGAGCCAAGCTCTTGTCTTTGTGTGATTTCGCCTGGGGCTCTGATCCCGAGGTTGTTAAGAGAATCCAGACATTAATGTATCAAAAATATATATGGCTTATTTGAATATGAAAAACACGTAAAAATGTGCAAAATTTATCATTAATTGAATGCCAAGTAACAAACTACCAATTAGCTACGATGGTGAGGATGGGTTGATTTCAATTCTAAGTACAAAATACCTGAATTCGACAGGTATAAGTACAGAAGAATTGTCATTGACTTTTATCCTTCTTCGTGGCCAAGTGGCTTAGTCACTGTCTATACAGGCTTGCCGACCAGGGTTCGATTCCCGGCCGGAGCCAAGCTCTTGTCTTTGTGTGATTTCGCCTGGGGCTCTGATCCCGAGGTTGTTAAGAGAATCCAGACATTAATGTATCAAAAATATATATGGCTTATTTGAATATGAAAAACACGTAAAAATGTGCAAAATTTATCATTAATTGAATGCCAAGTAACAAACTACCAATTAGCTACGATGGTGAGGATGGGTTGATTTCCAATTCTAAGTACAAAATACCTGAATTCGACAGGTATAAGTACAGAAGAATTGTCATTGACTTTTATCCTTCTTCGTGGCCAAGTGGCTTAGTCACTGTCTATACAGGCTTGCCGACCAGGGTTCGATTCCCGGCCGGAGCCAAGCTCTTGTCTTTGTGTGATTTCGCCTGGGGCTCTGATCCCGAGGTTGTTAAGAGAATCCAGACATTAATGTATCAAAAAATATATATGGCTTATTTGAATATGAAAAACACGTAAAAATGTGCAAAATTTATCATTAATTGAATGCCAAGTAACAAACTACCAATTAGCTACGATGGTGAGGATGGGTTGATTTCAATTCTAAGTACAAAATACCTGAATTCGACAGGTATAAGTACAGAAGAATTGTCATTGACTTTTATCCTTCTTCGTGGCCAAGTGGCTTAGTCACTGTCTATACAGGCTTGCCGACCAGGGTTCGATTCCCGGCCGGAGCCAAGCTCTTGTCTTTGTGTGATTTCGCCTGGGGCTCTGATCCCGAGGTTGTTAAGAGAATCCAGACATTAATGTATCAAAAATATATATGGCTTATTTGAATATGAAAAACACGTAAAAATGTGCAAAATTTATCATTAATTGAATGCCAAGTAACAAACTACCAATTAGCTACGATGGTGAGGATGGGTTGATTTCAATTCTAAGTACAAAATACCTGAATTCGACAGGTATAAGTACAGAAGAATTGTCATTGACTTTTATCCTTCTTCGTGGCCAAGTGGCTTAGTTCACTGTCTATACAGGCTTGCCGACCAGGGTTCGATTCCCGGCCGGAGCCAAGCTCTTGTCTTTGTGTGATTTCGCCTGGGGCTCTGATCCCGAGGTTGTTAAGAGAATCCAGACATTAATGTATCAAAAATATATATGGCTTATTTGAATATGAAAAACACGTAAAAATGTGCAAAATTTATCATTAATTGAATGCCAAGTAACAAACTACCAATTAGCTACGATGGTGAGGATGGGTTGATTTCAATTCTAAGTACAAAATACCTGAATTCGACAGGTATAAGTACAGAAGAATTGTCATTGACTTTTATCCTTCTTCGTGGCCAAGTGGCTTAGTCACTGTCTATACAGGCTTGCCGACCAGGGTTCGATTCCCGGCCGGAGCCAAGCTCTTGTCTTTGTGTGATTTCGCCTGGGGCTCTGATCCCGAGGTTGTTAAGAGAATCCAGACATTAATGTATCAAAAATATATATGGCTTATTTGAATATGAAAAACACGTAAAAATGTGCAAAATTTATCATTAATTGAATGCCAAGTAACAAACTACCAATTAGCTACGATGGTGAGGATGGGTTGATTTCAATTCTAAGTACAAAATACCTGAATTCGACAGGTATAAGTACAGAAGAATTGTCATTGACTTTTATCCTTCTTCGTGGCCAAGTGGCTTAGTCACTGTCTATACAGGCTTGCCGACCAGGGTTCGATTCCCGGCCGGAGCCAAGCTCTTGTCTTTGTGTGATTTCGCCTGGGGCTCTGATCCCGAGGTTGTTAAGAGAATCCAGACATTAATGTATCAAAAATATATATGGCTTATTTGAATATGAAAAACACGTAAAAATGTGCAAAATTTATCATTAATTGAATGCCAAGTAACAAACTACCAATTAGCTACGATGGTGAGGATGGGTTGATTTCAATTCTAAGTACAAAATACCTGATTCGACAGGTATAAGTACAGAAGAATTGTCATTGACTTTTATCCTTCTTCGTGGCCAAGTGGCTTAGTCACTGTCTATACAGGCTTGCCGACCAGGGTTCGATTCCCGGCCGGAGCCAAGCTCTTGTCTTTGTGTGATTTCGCCTGGGGCTCTGATCCCGAGGTTGTTAAGAGAATCCAGACATTAATGTATCAAAAATATATATGGCTTATTTGAATATGAAAAAACACGTAAAAATGTGCAAAATTTATCATTAATTGAATGCCAAGTAACAAACTACCAATTAGCTACGATGGTGAGGATGGGTTGATTTCAATTCTAAGTACAAAATACCTGAATTCGACAGGTATAAGTACAGAAGAATTGTCATTGACTTTTATCCTTCTTCGTGGCCAAGTGGCTTAGTCACTGTCTATACAGGCTTGCCGACCAGGGTTCGATTCCCGGCCGGAGCCAAGCTCTTGTCTTTGTGTGATTTCGCCTGGGGCTCTGATCCCGAGGTTGTTAAGAGAATCCAGACATTAATGTATCAAAAATATATATGGCTTATTTGAATATGAAAAACACGTAAAAATGTGCAAAATTTATCATTAATTGAATGCCAAGTAACAAACTACCAATTAGCTACGATGGTGAGGATGGGTTGATTTCAATTCTAAGTACAAAATACCTGAATTCGACAGGTATAAGTACAGAAGAATTGTCATTGACTTTTATCCTTCTTCGTGGCCAAGTGGCTTAGTCACTGTCTATACAGGCTTGCCGACCAGGGTTCGATTCCCGGCCGGAGCCAAGCTCTTGTCTTTGTGTGATTTCGCCTGGGGCTCTGATCCCGAGGTTGTTAAGAGAATCCAGACATTAATGTATCAAAAATATATATGGCTTATTTGAATATGAAAAACACGTAAAAATGTGCAAAATTTATCATTAATTGAATGCCAAGTAACAAACTACCAATTAGCTACGATGGTGAGGATGGGTTGATTTCAATTCTAAGTACAAAATACCTGAATTCGACAGGTATAAGTACAGAAGAATTGTCCATTGACTTTTATCCTTCTTCGTGGCCAAGTGGCTTAGTCACTGTCTATACAGGCTTGCCGACCAGGGTTCGATTCCCGGCCGGAGCCAAGCTCTTGTCTTTGTGTGATTTCGCCTGGGGCTCTGATCCCGAGGTTGTTAAGAGAATCCAGACATTAATGTATCAAAAATATATATGGCTTATTTGAATATGAAAAACACGTAAAAATGTGCAAAATTTATCATTAATTGAATGCCAAGTAACAAACTACCAATTAGCTACGATGGTGAGGATGGGTTGATTTCAATTCTAAGTACAAAATACCTGAATTCGACAGGTATAAGTACAGAAGAATTGTCATTGACTTTATCCTTCTTCGTGGCCAAGTGGCTTAGTCACTGTCTATACAGGCTTGCCGACCAGGGTTCGATTCCCGGCCGGAGCCAAGCTCTTGTCTTTGTGTGATTTCGCCTGGGGCTCTGATCCCGAGGTTGTTAAGAGAATCCAGACATTAATGTATCAAAAATATATATGGCTTATTTGAATATGAAAAACACGTAAAAATGTGCAAAATTTATCATTAATTGAATGCCAAGTAACAAACTACCAATTAGCTACGATGGTGAGGATGGGTTGATTTCAATTCTAAGTACAAAATACCTGAATTCGACAGGTATAAGTACAGAAGAATTGTCATTGACTTTTATCCTTCTTCGTGGCCAAGTGGCTTAGTCACTGTCTATACAGGCTTGCCGACCAGGGTTCGATTCCCGGCCGGAGCCAAGCTCTTGTCTTTGTGTGATTTCGCCTGGGGCTCTGATCCCGAGGTTGTTAAGAGAATCCAGACATTAATGTATCAAAAATATATATGGCTTATTTGAATATGAAAAACACGTAAAAATGTGCAAAATTTATCATTAATTGAATGCCAAGTAACAAACTACCAATTAGCTACGATGGTGAGGATGGGTTGATTTCAATTCTAAGTACAAAATACCTGAATTCGACAGGTATAAGTACAGAAGAATTGTCATTGACTTTTATCCTTCTTCGTGGCCAAGTGGCTTAGTCACTGTCTATACAGGCTTGCCGACCAGGGTTCGATTCCCGGCCGGAGCCAAGCTCTTGTCTTTGTGTGATTTCGCCTGGGGCTCTGATCCCGAGGTTGTTAAGAGAATCCAGACATTAATGTATCAAAAATATATATGGCTTATTTGAATATGAAAAACACGTAAAAATGTGCAAAATTTATCATTAATTGAATGCCAAGTAACAAACTACCAATTAGCTACGATGGTGAGGATGGGTTGATTTCAATTCTAAGTACAAAATACCTGAATTCGACAGGTATAAGTACAGAAGAATTGTCATTGACTTTTATCCTTCTTCGTGGCCAAGTGGCTTAGTCACTGTCTATACAGGCTTGCCGACCAGGGTTCGATTCCCGGCCGGAGCCAAGCTCTTGTCTTTGTGTGATTTCGCCTGGGGCTCTGATCCCGAGGTTGTTAAGAGAATCCAGACATTAATGTATCAAAAATATATATGGCTTATTTGAATATGAAAAACACGTAAAAATGTGCAAAATTTATCATTAATTGAATGCCAAGTAACAAACTACCAATTAGCTACGATGGTGAGGATGGGTTGATTTCAATTCTAAGTACAAAATACCTGAATTCGACAGGTATAAGTACAGAAGAATTGTCATTGACTTTTATCCTTCTTCGTGGCCAAGTGGCTTAGTCACTGTCTATACAGGCTTGCCGACCAGGGTTCGATTCCCGGCCGGAGCCAAGCTCTTGTCTTTGTGTGATTTCGCCTGGGGCTCTGATCCCGAGGTTGTTAAGAGAATCCAGACATTAATGTATCAAAAATATATATGGCTTATTTGAATATGAAAAACACGTAAAAATGTGCAAAATTTATCATTAATTGAATGCCAAGTAACAAACTACCAATTAGCTACGATGGTGAGGATGGGTTGATTTTAATTCTAAGTACAAAATACCTGAATTCGACAGGTATAAGTACAGAAGAATTGTCATTGACTTTTATCCTTCTTCGTGGCCAAGTGGCTTAGTCACTGTCTATACAGGCTTGCCGACCAGGGTTCGATTCCCGGCCGGAGCCAAGCTCTTGTCTTTGTGTGATTTCGCCTGGGGCTCTGATCCCGAGGTTGTTAAGAGAATCCAGACATTAATGTATCAAAAATATATATGGCTTATTTGAATATGAAAAACACGTAAAAATGTGCAAAATTTATCATTAATTGAATGCCAAGTAACAAACTACCAATTAGCTACGATGGTGAGGATGGGTTGATTTCAATTCTAAGTACAAAATACCTGAATTCGACAGGTATAAGTACAGAAGAATTGTCATTGACTTTTATCCTTCTTCGTGGCCAAGTGCCTTAGTCACTGTCTATACAGGCTTGCCGACCAGGGTTCGATTCCCGGCCGGAGCCAAGCTCTTGTCTTTGTGTGATTTCGCCTGGGGCTCTGATCCCGAGGTTGTTAAGAGAATCCAGACATTAATGTATCAAAAATATATATGGCTTATTTGAATATGAAAAACACGTAAAAATGTGCAAAATTTATCATTAATTGAATGCCAAGTAACAAACTACCAATTAGCTACGATGGTGAGGATGGGTTGATTTCAATTCTAAGTACAAAATACCTGAATTTGACAGGTATAAGTACAGAAGAATTGTCATTGACTTTTATCCTTCTTCGTGGCCAAGTGCCTTAGTCACTGTCTATACAGGCTTGCCGACCAGGGTTCGATTCCCGGCCGGAGCCAAGCTCTTGTCTTTGTGTGATTTCGCCTGGGGCTCTGATCCCGAGGTTGTTAAGAGAATCCAGACATTAATGTATCAAAAATATATATGGCTTATTTGAATATGAAAAACACGTAAAAATGTGCAAAATTTATCATTAATTGAATGCCAAGTAACAAACTACCAATTAGCTACGATGGTGAGGATGGGTTGATTTCAATTCTAAGTACAAAATACCTGAATTCGACAGGTATAAGTACAGAAGAATTGTCATTGACTTTTATCCTTCTTCGTGGCCAAGTGGCTTAGTCACTGTCTATACAGGCTTGCCGACCAGGGTTCGATTCCCGGCCGGAGCCAAGCTCTTGTCTTTGTGTGATTTCGCCTGGGGCTCTGATCCCGAGGTTGTTAAGAGAATCCAGACATTAATGTATCAAAAATATATATGGCTTATTTGAATATGAAAAACACGTAAAAATGTGCAAAATTTATCATTAATTGAATGCCAAGTAACAAACTACCAATTAGCTACGATGGTGAGGATGGGTTGATTTCAATTCTAAGTACAAAATACCTGAATTCGACAGGTATAAGTACAGAAGAATTGTCATTGACTTTTATCCTTCTTCGTGGCCAAGTGGCTTAGTCACTGTCTATACAGGCTTGCCGACCAGGGTTCGATTCCCGGCCGGAGCCAAGCTCTTGTCTTTGTGTGATTTCGCCTGGGGCTCTGATCCCGAGGTTGTTAAGAGAATCCAGACATTAATGTATCAAAAATATATATGGCTTATTTGAATATGAAAAACACGTAAAAATGTGCAAAATTTATCATTAATTGAATGCCAAGTAACAAACTACCAATTAGCTACGATGGTGAGGATGGGTTGATTTCAATTCTAAGTACAAAATACCTGAATTCGACAGGTATAAGTACAGAAGAATTGTCATTGACTTTTATCCTTCTTTGTGGCCAAGTGGCTTAGTCACTGTCTATACAGGCTTGCCGACCAGGGTTCGATTCCCGGCCGGAGCCAAGCTCTTGTCTTTGTGTGATTTCGCCTGGGGCTCTGATCCCGAGGTTGTTAAGAGAATCCAGACATTAATGTATCAAAAATATATATGGCTTATTTGAATATGAAAAACACGTAAAAATGTGCAAAATTTATCATTAATTGAATGCCAAGTAACAAACTACCAATTAGCTACGATGGTGAGGATGGGTTGATTTCAATTCTAAGTACAAAATACATGAATTCGACAGGTATAAGTACAGAAGAATTGTCATTGACTTTTATCCTTCTTCGTGGCCAAGTGGCTTAGTCACTGTCTATACAGGCTTGCCGACCAGGGTTCGATTCCCGGCCGGAGCCAAGCTCTTGTCTTTGTGTGATTTTGCCTGGGGCTCTGATCCCGAGGTTGTTAAGAGAATCCAGACATTAATGTATCAAAAATATATATGGCTTATTTGAATATGAAAAACACGTAAAAATGTGCAAAATTTATCATTAATTGAATGCCAAGTAACAAACTACCAATTAGCTACGATGGTGAGGATGGGTTGATTTCAATTCTAAGTACAAAATACCTGAATTCGACAGGTATAAGTACAGAAGAATTGTCATTGACTTTTATCCTTCTTCGTGGCCAAGTGGCTTAGTCACTGTCTATACAGGCTTGCCGACCAGGGTTCGATTCCCGGCCGGAGCCAAGCTCTTGTCTTTGTGTGATTTCGCCTGGGGCTCTGATCCCGAGGTTGTTAAGAGAATCCAGACATTAATGTATCAAAAATATATATGGCTTATTTGAATATGAAAAACACGTAAAAATGTGCAAAATTTATCATTAATTGAATGCCAAGTAACAAACTACCAATTAGCTACGATGGTGAGGATGGGTTGATTTCAATTCTAAGTACAAAATACCTGAATTCGACAGGTATAAGTACAGAAGAATTGTCATTGACTTTTATCCTTCTTCGTGGCCAAGTGGCTTAGTCACTGTCTATACAGGCTTGCCGACCAGGGTTCGATTCCCGGCCGGAGCCAAGCTCTTGTCTTTGTGTGATTTCGCCTGGGGCTCTGATCCCGAGGTTGTTAAGAGAATCCAGACATTAATGTATCAAAAATATATATGGCTTATTTGAATATGAAAAACACGTAAAAATGTGCAAAATTTATCATTAATTGAATGCCAAGTAACAAACTACCAATTAGCTACGATGGTGAGGATGGGTTGATTTCAATTCTAAGTACAAAATACCTGAATTCGACAGGTATAAGTACAGAAGAATTGTCATTGACTTTTATCCTTCTTCGTGGCCAAGTGGCTTAGTCACTGTCTATACAGGCTTGCCGACCAGGGTTCGATTCCCGGCCGGAGCCAAGCTCTTGTCTTTGTGTGATTTCGCCTGGGGCTCTGATCCCGAGGTTGTTAAGAGAATCCAGACATTAATGTATCAAAAATATATATGGCTTATTTGAATATGAAAAACACGTAAAAATGTGCAAAATTTATCATTAATTGAATGCCAAGTAACAAACTACCAATTAGCTACGATGGTGAGGATGGGTTGATTTCAATTCTAAGTACAAAATACCTGAATTCGACAGGTATAAGTACAGAAGAATTGTCATTGACTTTTATCCTTCTTCGTGGCCAAGTGGCTTAGTCACTGTCTATACAGGCTTGCCGACCAGGGTTCGATTCCCGGCCGGAGCCAAGCTCTTGTCTTTGTGTGATTTCGCCTGGGGCTCTGATCCCGAGGTTGTTAAGAGAATCCAGACATTAATGTATCAAAAATATATATGGCTTATTTGAATATGAAAAACACGTAAAAATGTGCAAAATTTATCATTAATTGAATGCCAAGTAACAAACTACCAATTAGCTACGATGGTGAGGATGGGTTGATTTCAATTCTAAGTACAAAATACCTGAATTCGACAGGTATAAGTACAGAAGAATTGTCATTGACTTTTATCCTTCTTCGTGGCCAAGTGGCTTAGTCACTGTCTATACAGGCTTGCCGACCAGGGTTCGATTCCCGGCCGGAGCCAAGCTCTTGTCTTTGTGTGATTTCGCCTGGGGCTCTGATCCCGAGGTTGTTAAGAGAATCCAGACATTAATGTATCAAAAATATATATGGCTTATTTGAATATGAAAAACACGTAAAAATGTGCAAAATTTATCATTAATTGAATGCCAAGTAACAAACTACCAATTAGCTACGATGGTGAGGATGGGTTGATTTCAATTCTAAGTACAAAATACCTGAATTCGACAGGTATAAGTACAGAAGAATTGTCATTGACTTTTATCCTTCTTCGTGGCCAAGTGGCTTAGTCACTGTCTATACAGGCTTGCCGACCAGGGTTCGATTCCCGGCCGGAGCCAAGCTCTTGTCTTTGTGTGATTTCGCCTGGGGCTCTGATCCCGAGGTTGTTAAGAGAATCCAGACATTAATGTATCAAAAATATATATGGCTTATTTGAATATGAAAAACACGTAAAAATGTGCAAAATTTATCATTAATTGAATGCCAAGTAACAAACTACCAATTAGCTACGATGGTGAGGATGGGTTGATTTCAATTCTAAGTACAAAATACCTGAATTCGACAGGTATAAGTACAGAAGAATTGTCATTGACTTTTATCCTTCTTCGTGGCCAAGTGGCTTAGTCACTGTCTATACAGGCTTGCCGACCAGGGTTCGATTCCCGGCCGGAGCCAAGCTCTTGTCTTTGTGTGATTTCGCCTGGGGCTCTGATCCCGAGGTTGTTAAGAGAATCCAGACATTAATGTATCAAAAATATATATGGCTTATTTGAATATGAAAAACACGTAAAAATGTGCAAAATTTATCATTAATTGAATGCCAAGTAACAAACTACCAATTAGCTACGATGGTGAGGATGGGTTGATTTCAATTCTAAGTACAAAATACCTGAATTCGACAGGTATAAGTACAGAAGAATTGTCATTGACTTTTATCCTTCTTCGTGGCCAAGTGGCTTAGTCACTGTCTATACAGGCTTGCCGACCAGGGTTCGATTCCCGGCCGGAGCCAAGCTCTTGTCTTTGTGTGATTTCGCCTGGGGCTCTGATCCCGAGGTTGTTAAGAGAATCCAGACATTAATGTATCAAAAATATATATGGCTTATTTGAATATGAAAAACACGTAAAAATGTGCAAAATTTATCATTAATTGAATGCCAAGTAACAAACTACCAATTAGCTACGATGGTGAGGATGGGTTGATTTCAATTCTAAGTACAAAATACCTGAATTCGACAGGTATAAGTACAGAAGAATTGTCATTGACTTTTATCCTTCTTCGTGGCCAAGTGGCTTAGTCACTGTCTATACAGGCTTGCCGACCAGGGTTCGATTCCCGGCCGGAGCCAAGCTCTTGTCTTTGTGTGATTTCGCCTGGGGCTCTGATCCCGAGGTTGTTAAGAGAATCCAGACATTAATGTATCAAAAATATATATGGCTTATTTGAATATGAAAAACACGTAAAAATGTGCAAAATTTATCATTAATTGAATGCCAAGTAACAAACTACCAATTAGCTACGATGGTGAGGATGGGTTGATTTCAATTCTAAGTACAAAATACCTGAATTCGACAGGTATAAGTACAGAAGAATTGTCATTGACTTTTATCCTTCTTCGTGGCCAAGTGGCTTAGTCACTGTCTATACAGGCTTGCCGACCAGGGTTCGATTCCCGGCCGGAGCCAAGCTCTTGTCTTTGTGTGATTTCGCCTGGGGCTCTGATCCCGAGGTTGTTAAGAGAATCCAGACATTAATGTATCAAAAATATATATGGCTTATTTGAATATGAAAAACACGTAAAAATGTGCAAAATTTATCATTAATTGAATGCCAAGTAACAAACTACCAATTAGCTACGATGGTGAGGATGGGTTGATTTCAATTCTAAGTACAAAATACCTGAATTCGACAGGTATAAGTACAGAAGAATTGTCATTGACTTTTATCCTTCTTCGTGGCCAAGTGGCTTAGTCACTGTCTATACAGGCTTGCCGACCAGGGTTCGATTCCCGGCCGGAGCCAAGCTCTTGTCTTTGTGTGATTTCGCCTGGGGCTCTGATCCCGAGGTTGTTAAGAGAATCCAGACATTAATGTATCAAAAATATATATGGCTTATTTGAATATGAAAAACACGTAAAAATGTGCAAAATTTATCATTAATTGAATGCCAAGTAACAAACTACCAATTAGCTACGATGGTGAGGATGGGTTGATTTCAATTCTAAGTACAAAATACCTGAATTCGACAGGTATAAGTACAGAAGAATTGTCATTGACTTTTATCCTTCTTCGTGGCCAAGTGGCTTAGTCACTGTCTATACAGGCTTGCCGACCAGGGTTCGATTCCCGGCCGGAGCCAAGCTCTTGTCTTTGTGTGATTTCGCCTGGGGCTCTGATCCCGAGGTTGTTAAGAGAATCCAGACATTAATGTATCAAAAATATATATGGCTTATTTGAATATGAAAAACACGTAAAAATGTGCAAAATTTATCATTAATTGAATGCCAAGTAACAAACTACCAATTAGCTACGATGGTGAGGATGGGTTGATTTCAATTCTAAGTACAAAATACCTGAATTCGACAGGTATAAGTACAGAAGAATTGTCATTGACTTTTATCCTTCTTCGTGGCCAAGTGGCTTAGTCACTGTCTATACAGGCTTGCCGACCAGGGTTCGATTCCCGGCCGGAGCCAAGCTCTTGTCTTTGTGTGATTTCGCCTGGGGCTCTGATCCCGAGGTTGTTAAGAGAATCCAGACATTAATGTATCAAAAATATATATGGCTTATTTGAATATGAAAAACACGTAAAAATGTGCAAAATTTATCATTAATTGAATGCCAAGTAACAAACTACCAATTAGCTACGATGGTGAGGATGGGTTGATTTCAATTCTAAGTACAAAATACCTGAATTCGACAGGTATAAGTACAGAAGAATTGTCATTGACTTTTATCCTTCTTCGTGGCCAAGTGGCTTAGTCACTGTCTATACAGGCTTGCCGACCAGGGTTCGATTCCCGGCCGGAGCCAAGCTCTTGTCTTTGTGTGATTTCGCCTGGGGCTCTGATCCCGAGGTTGTTAAGAGAATCCAGACATTAATGTATCAAAAATATATATGGCTTATTTGAATATGAAAAACACGTAAAAATTTGCAAAATTTATCATTAATTGAATGCCAAGTAACAAACTACCAATTAGCTACGATGGTGAGGATGGGTTGATTTCAATTCTAAGTACAAAATACCTGAATTCGACAGGTATAAGTACAGAAGAATTGTCATTGACTTTTATCCTTCTTCGTGGCCAAGTGGCTTAGTCACTGTCTATACAGGCTTGCCGACCAGGGTTCGATTCCCGGCCGGAGCCAAGCTCTTGTCTTTGTGTGATTTCGCCTGGGGCTCTGATCCCGAGGTTGTTAAGAGAATCCAGACATTAATGTATCAAAAATATATATGGCTTATTTGAATATGAAAAACACGTAAAAATGTGCAAAATTTATCATTAATTGAATGCCAAGTAACAAACTACCAATTAGCTACGATGGTGAGGATGGGTTGATTTCAATTCTAAGTACAAAATACCTGAATTCGACAGGTATAAGTACAGAAGAATTGTCATTGACTTTTATCCTTCTTCGTGGCCAAGTGGCTTAGTCACTGTCTATACAGGCTTGCCGACCAGGGTTCGATTCCCGGCCGGAGCCAAGCTCTTGTCTTTGTGTGATTTCGCCTGGGGCTCTGATCCCGAGGTTGTTAAGAGAATCCAGACATTAATGTATCAAAAATATATATGGCTTATTTGAATATGAAAAACACGTAAAAATTTGCAAAATTTATCATTAATTGAATGCCAAGTAACAAACTACCAATTAGCTACGATGGTGAGGATGGGTTGATTTCAATTCTAAGTACAAAATACCTGAATTCGACAGGTATAAGTACAGAAGAATTGTCATTGACTTTTATCCTTCTTCGTGGCCAAGTGGCTTAGTCACTGTCTATACAGGCTTGCCGACCAGGGTTCGATTCCCGGCCGGAGCCAAGCTCTTGTCTTTGTGTGATTTCGCCTGGGGCTCTGATCCCGAGGTTGTTAAGAGAATCCAGACATTAATGTATCAAAAATATATATGGCTTATTTGAATATGAAAAACACGTAAAAATGTGCAAAATTTATCATTAATTGAATGCCAAGTAACAAACTACCAATTAGCTACGATGGTGAGGATGGGTTGATTTCAATTCTAAGTACAAAATACCTGAATTCGACAGGTATAAGTACAGAAGAATTGTCATTGACTTTTATCCTTCTTCGTGGCCAAGTGGCTTAGTCACTGTCTATACAGGCTTGCCGACCAGGGTTCGATTCCCGGCCGGAGCCAAGCTCTTGTCTTTGTGTGATTTCGCCTGGGGCTCTGATCCCGAGGTTGTTAAGAGAATCCAGACATTAATGTATCAAAAATATATATGGCTTATTTGAATATATATATATATATATATATATATATATATATATATATATATATATATATATATATATATATATATTTATATATATATATATATATATATACATATATATATATATATATATATATATATATATATATATATATATATATATATATATATATATATATATATATATGTATATATAACACATATATACATACATGCATTTATATATATATATATATATATACATATATATACATATATACATACATACATATATATATATATATATATATATATATATATATATATATATATATATATACATATATATGTATATACAAATATATCTATCTATCTATATATATATATATATATATATATATATATATATATATATATATATATATATATATATATATATATATATATATATATATATATATATATATATATATATACTGTATATGTATATACACGTTATATGTATATATATGTGTATATATATATATATATATATATATATATATATATATATATATATATATATATATATATATATATACATATACATATATATATATATATATATATATATATATATATATATATATATATATATATATATATATATATATATACATAAATATATATATATATATATATATATATATATATATATATATATATATATATATATATATATATATATATATACATATATATATATGTATATGTATATATATATATATATATATATATATATATATATATATATATATATATATATATATATATATATATATATATATATATATAAGGGAAATGACCCTTTCGTCGAAAGCTCTTTCATCTAAAGCACTTTGGTCTAAAGCACTTTGGTCTAAAAGCACTTACGTCTAAAAGCACTATGGTCTAAAAGCATATTCTGCTAAATAATTTTTTGAGAATTTTCTTTTACCTAATGACTAATTTGGCATAAAGGAATTTCGGGTAATAACCATACTTCCTCGTTAATTTTTTTTTTTTTTATTTGTAAAGACTCGTTTATTTTACAACAAAGTTTACATTACAAAAAAATACGTTCATGGTTATTTATTTTCAGCTCGAACCCCCAGAATGGAAACTACTATAAACTTCGTTAAAACCATGCGAGGAAAAGATAAACTATGTTACAATGGTTATTATTACACGAGGAATAACGCAACCAAAACAGTTTCTTATTGGCGATGTGAAGATTGGATGTGTCCCGGTTGCCTTATTTTAAGTAGAAATCGTGAAGTTATGAAAACCTCAGATCATAACCACGCTGGTGGTGCTGAAAAAGTGTATGTGTTGCAAGCAAGACACAAAATTACAGAAAAGGCTAGTACATTTGAAACGCCGGCAGCAATTATATCATTTTTGTCTAACGACGTGGAGAAAAATTCAGCAATTGGGTCTTGTTGCTCATTACAATAATGATACAGATTTTTCTTTATTTTGTCGGAAAGTTAATACTCAGGCCTTTCTGCTTATTGATGATGTACCGAGAGGAGTGCAATGTTTAAAACAAGAAGTACCAGAAAATACATTGCCGATGATTGAATACATAGACAATACTTTTCTAAACGGGATGCAAAGACGAAATGGAAGACGGTCCATGCCATTATTTTCAGTACATGAATGTAATGTTTATGAACTTACACTCGCAGATAACGCTCGTACGATAAATTCATTTGAAGCATGGCATAGATGATTTGGTGTATTAGTTCGATCTCATTCAAATTCATATAATGTTCTGGATACTTTAAGAAGAGAAGAACAAATCGTCAAAACAAGAATATCTCCACTTACCGTAGGAGCAAACCCAAAGAAACCAAATACCAAAGTAACAAGAAGAGAGCAAAGAATTTACAATGTTGTTGCTGATTACCAGAATCATTTATTGGAAGATTACCTCAGAAGCATTGCACATAATTTGAGTTCTTTTTAAATACTGTCTCATATTTACATTTTTATAAATTTTTACTTGTTTTTATTTCGCATTTTTTTTGTATTGCATTATAAGTATTTTTAATCACTGTTCTAATAATAGTTAAGATTTTATCTTTAACCATTTTTTTTTATTTTAATCACTGTTCTAATAATAGTTAAGATTTTATCTTTAACCAGTTTTTTTTATTGCATTATTAGTATTTTTAATGACTTTCCTTGTAATAGTTAAGATTTTATCTTTAATCATATGAATTTATATCTTAAGAAAAGTTTTTTATTACTTTTGACTTGTTATCATTTTACCTTTTTATGCATTTCATATATTTTAGACCAAAGTGCATTTAGATCAAAGTGCTTTTAGACCAATATGCCTTTGGACCAAAGAGCTTTTAGACCAAAGTTCCTTTAGACCAAAGTCCTTTTAGACAAAAGTGCTTTAGACGAAAGGGCTTTAGACGAAAAGTCCTAGACCCATATATATATATATATATATATATATATATATATATATATATATATATATATATATATATATATATATATATATATATATATATATATATATATATATATATATATATATATATATATAAGCCATATATATTTTTATACATTAATGTCTGGATTCTCTTAACGACCTCTGGATCAGAGCCCCAGGCGAAATGGAAGAGCTTGTGTCCGGCCGGGAATCAAATCCTGGTCTGCAAACTTGTATAGACAGTGACTGAACCACTTGGCCACGAAAAAAGATAAATGTCAATGACAATTCTTCTGTACTTACACTGGTCGAATTAAGGTGTTTTGTACTTAGAATTGAAATCAACCCATCTTCACCATCGTAGCTGATTAGTAGTTTTTAACTTGGCATTCGATTAATGCTAAATTTTGCACATTTACACGTGTTTTTCATATTCAAATAAGCCATATATATTTTTGATACATTAATGTCAGGATTCTATTAACACTAGAACGACCAAGCGGTCATTTTGACAGTATTTTGATTTTCCGATGCATAGAGCTATTATAATCTTTCCGCAACAAACTTGATACTCATTGACTTTTCCTAACTTTTCATGGTATACATTGATAATAAGTGCAAATCAAAATATGCTATAATCCTCTGAGATATATTAGGTAATACCTAGAACGACCGAACGGTTATTTTGACCGTTAGCCAGCAATACAATGGTAATTATGGTGGCGCGCCAGTCAAAACGTTTTTCAGCGTGTATTCCCAGTGCCTGTAAGTCTGGCGGCGTGTTATCGTTTTAGTCAGTTTCCCCTGAAGTACTAAATGGAAAACAAGTCATACAAATGCTTTCTGTCGAATGATGAAATTGTGTGATATTTGTCGACACTATCTGAATCTGAGTGAAAGAGATCGAATATATGAAGATGAAGAAAACGAATATATGAAGATGAAGAAAACGAATATATCCCCAATCAAGAAAGTTCATCTGAATCTGATGATTATCATGTCGACAGTGATATTGAAAACGAACAGTTGCAAAGCACTGTTGCTCTTTCAA